>NC_058409.1:23609005-23622081 GCF_002201575.2 Neomonachus schauinslandi | reverse complement strand
GCCCCTCATTTCCTGGAGGCTAGAAGGGACGGAAACGCATCCGCGACTCCTGGGGCTGCGGGGCTGCGGGGCAGCGGGCCCGGGAGGCCGTGCGGGGCCACGCTGGGCCCCGCTCACCGACATGCTGACCTTCTTCCTCGTCTCCGGGGGATCCCTCTGGCTGTTCTCGGGTAAGTCCCCGTTCTGTCCTCGTCCCAGGCCCCCATCCCCAGCGCGCTGTGGGATCTTGGCCCCGGGTGGAAGTGAGCCCCCAGTCCCCGCTGCTGAGCCGTCCCTTCAAGCCTCCTCCCACGACCCGGGCCTCCCAGGTCGTCCCCCCACCACCTCAAATTCTGGCGGGCTCCGGGTCGGGTTTGAGAAGCAGCTAGGTGTGCGGAAATGAGGGGCCTTGCTCTCAGGACCGCACAACCTCGCTCCAGTTCTCGCACCTTCTCCCCTTATAGCGAGCTTCATCGGTGATCAGACTAGGCCGAGCCCACCCGTCCCCCAAGGGACAGACGTGGTGCATCCTTGTCCATCCCCAGTATCCAGAAACCTAGGGTGTTGGTCCCCGACGTTTTAATGCAGATCGGAGACATAACCAGCACCGACCTGGGGCCTCCTGATCCTGGGCAGGGGTCTCCTCAAGACCCCTCACTGCCTACCCTTGAGCCAGAAATCTTCGCAAGATTTCTGTAAAAGGGTGTTCACCTGACTCCTCAGCTCTGCCCAGCGCTTGTGTCCCCACTGCTCCCAGCCTTCTCCCCTCCCCCTCACCAGAGTCAGCTCCTCGCCCCTGCGTTCTTTTAGGAGGCTGTGAGGACCCTCTCTGAATCCTTGCCCAACACTCCTCCCTCCTCCTCCCCGGCCACACACACACACCTGGGGTCTCACCACAGGCCCGTTCATCCACCAGTTCTGCTGCCTGCACCAGCCAGTCCCCTCTGAGAGTGTTGTGTTCCTCCAGGGTATAATCCCACTACAGGGTCTCCACTTCCGGCTGCCCATGTGCAGATTTAAGCCTGATAAGGTATGTGAAGTCTCAAACCTTAAAATGACCTTGAAAGGGACCTAGTCCAGAGCAAATACTCTAAGAATGTTAGTGTTTATTATTATTTCACAAACTGCAGCATCAGAGGAGGTAATATGGTTCTTTATGAGCCAAAGAAGGGGAAGCCAACCCTTCTGAAATCCTTACCTGAAACTTTGCATGCATTATTTAAAATTCACAGCAAATACTAGGAGTTTGGTGGTGCTTTCCCTTTCTCACTGAGGTTCAGAGGTTAATTGACTTGTCCAGTGTCACATGGGTAATATCTGGCAGAGTGGGATTTGATGTGAGGTTTTAATTGAGCAATCATTGCTAAGTGCATGGTGGTATCAGGCCTGAACCTTGAGGGTTGGTGGGCCACGTAATCACCCCACCCCCCCCAATGCCCTGAGTTGGGCCACAGGGATACTTCCCCTGAGCTGGGGAGTGAGTGAGGCCTCTCTAATCCCTTCAGCTCCCTAAGCTCCTTCTGTCTGCCGGTGTCTGAGGACAGGCTGTGCAGGGCCACTCTGGGCCTGATGTGCTCATCCAGCAGGCAAGGTCTGGGCTAGAGCTGGGGTCACAGGTAAGGAGCAGGAGTTACCAAAGTAATGAGGAGGAGGAGGATGGTGATAGCAACAGCCACCATTTACTGGTGATGGTCTCAGAGCCTTTCTCTAGTGCCAGGACCCTTTGCTCTACCCTTAGTAGGCCCTCACCCAGTGGTGGATCCAAGGGCAGTTCTCTGGAACCTTGGTCTTCTGCAGCCTCAGGGAGAGGTCTGGGGACCACAGGGCCACATGTGCCAGGAGTAATCAGCAACCTTTGAGAAAAAGCCCCTCACAGTATTGGGTCCTTGGTCTGAAATTGGGGTTCAGCAGACACTGACTCAAACTGGCCTTCTGTCCTGCTTCATTGTGGAGCATTTCCCAAAGTGGTCACGTGCTTCCCTGAATGGGAGAACTGCCTCACTGAGGGACTGTACGGAGGCCTTGGAGCAGTCAGGGAAGGAGACTCTTGGTGCAGGTGACAGCCGCTTCCATACAGGGCTGGCTGCTCAGTGCAAACAGGAAATTCCTCAAAGATGCCACACTTGGCATTAGAGTAAGAGACTGAGTAGTGATCATTGGATGGAATACCCCGTACACCTGTAGGGGCACTCCCAGATCATGTGTCCACCTTACTTGGGACTTTGCCTGGACCCCAGCTTTTCTCTGGGGAGAGAGAGAGAGAACTGCTAGGCTAAGACTGACAACACATTCGGCCTTGTAATCTCCAGGGTCCCTGGGCAGCTATCAGATCCCTTTGGCTCAGCTAGAAACGGGAGACGACCCTCAAGGCGATGTCACTCTTTAGTAGAGTTTTGTGCTTCTGGCCCTAAGGAGACAAGGGCTGCCTTCAGGGCACTGCAGGGAGAGGATGGTGTGAAGGGTAGGAGGAAGCCCCCTGGAGGAAGAACTGTCTGTCTGAGAGAGGCAGCCATGTGCTCTGAACCCTAGGAGAACAAGAGCTGCCTCTGTCCTCTTCCCCACTGAAGAGGCCATCTCTGAGTCCTGGGCCAGCCCAGATCCCACCTGTGTGTTGAGTAGTAAACAAGGAAACAAATAAAATAGATCCAGCCTGAGTCAGATGCTGCACCTGGCCTGGGAAAACATGGTTGGTCTCTGTGCGGTGAGCACTCAGAGGACTGTGGGAGCAATGGATTGGCACTTCTTCCATATGGCACCACTGGGCAAAGTAGAAAGAGGCACCCCTCTCAGTGGGTGAATTTCTAAAAGGGCAGCCTTCCCTCTAGGTTGATGCAGCCCCATGCCCCTGGACAAGGTCCATTCTGCTCAACCACATACCTGACCACTGGTGGCATCTTAATAGGCTTTTGCAGCATGCAGGGAGGTTTGTCAGAGGCAGATAGGCCAAACTCTGGGTAGAGAAAGTCAGGGCAGCCAAGGGGTGCACGAAGAACTGTGGGGGAGTGGGTCTTCAGGGTCTTGTGCCCGGGGAGGCTAGGTTGTGGGAGGAGGATGGAGTCTGGATAGCAGGGGATTCTGGAGGAAAGGGCAGGGCGGGGCGGGGGGGGGGGGCCGGTTCTTTAGGCCGTAGAGGAGCTCTCCATTCAGCTGCAGTGGCCACGCTGAGCCAGCAGGGAGAGGGTGGTAGAGCGCAGAGAGGCTGTTGATGAGATTAGATGGGGCTCAGGTGGCGCTGGGCTCCTGGGAGGGGAAGGTTGGAAGCCCAAGTTGTGACCCTGGGGAATGGGGTTGGCCGGGGTGGCAGAGACTGGTGTGGCAGCCATTGGGCTGTAAGTGTCTGGGGCAGGTGCAGACGTGCACAGCCTGGCTGAGTTCAGCCCTATCCGATCTTCACCTGATTCCAGGCTCCCATTAGGGTGGAGGACTAGTATGAGATCTAGAGCCATTACAGGGAACCCAAGTAGGCACCTAGGACCCTGACAGATTGTGGAGCTCCAGGCAGAACAGCTGAGGGCATGCCTCACAAAAGAAAATTGAGATTTGCACATAGTGCACTGCCCTGTGGGAGAGTTCTGACCTCAGCGTCTTATCTTGCCCGGCCTGTGGTGGGATACAAGGGTCCTACCAGTGACAGCCCACTGACACCAGAGGGCATCAGAACCTGGCCATTCTGCTCTCTGGCTGGTTTTCTGTCTCACGTGATTGTAAGGGCTCTCAGGTTGACCTTCAGAAGGCTGACTTTGGCTTGGCTGCAGGCCCAGATGGGAGCCAGGGCTGTCCCATACCCATAGCAAGCCGGATAAATGAGCATGAGGCTCTGGCTTGTTTGCAAAAGGAGGCAACGTTTACAGGCGTTTGTATAACATGAGCTGCACTTTGTCATTAGCCATGTAATTAGCCTGGAACATAGTAGGCACTTAAATATTCATTCAATGAAGTACTGTGGGAGGGGGGTTGTTTTTATGGCGTGGAGGGGAAGTGTTGTTGCAAGCGTACTGATTCAACCGCTGTTTCCCTGAGCACCTACCGTGGGTCAAGCACCGTGCTCTACAGTTCCCTAAGCTTTCATGTAATCTTTCCCACAACACTGGGGTGCTGTTATCCCCATTTAAGATGAGTCAGTGAGGCTCAGGGAGGTACAGAGGGGAAGCAACTCCTAAGAGCTAGGAGCCAGGCCATCGTCTCAGACTTGCAGTCCAGGGAAGGACCACCAGGTATGAGCAGCCTGTGCCTGAGCCCTCTAGCAGGCTCAGCAGAGGGCACAAGCAAAGGATCGGTCTTTGGGAGGAGGAGGAGGGTTTAAAGAGAGGACTGGCATAAAGAGCTAAGAGCAGGGCTGGCGCATAGGAAAGGTCCCCTTAAATGTTAGCTCGAGCTAGGCCTTCCTTAAAGCGGGCACAGGGTTCTGACCTCCAGAAAGGGAGTTAAGGAAACAAGGCATTCCTGGCAGGACAGTATGAGGAAAGACGGGCCGTAGGAGTGAAGGAAATCTCGGAACAAACTCTGCTTGGCCAGTGAGGTCACCAGGGCTGGGATCTGCAGGCTCTAGGATACCAGCCCAGGCACCTGGGCTTTGTTCTGTGTCTGCAGTGGCTGCGTCAAAGAAACATAGCCCAAACTGGGCATGTGGGTGGCCAAGGGGACCCTACCCCTGCGCTCCACATGCCTGTTCCACTGACCTGCAGCCTTTGGCCTCCTACACTATGATCTCCTGGAGGGCAAGGCCAGAGTTTCTCCTCTGTGAGCCTCAATCCGGGGCCAGGCACAGCGTGAACCAGTGTTGGTTGCATTAATGAAGGTTAGGAAGAATTCTGTGAGAACAATTTATTTTAATAAGGATGTGTTTTATAAGCTGTTTTCTTACCACACATCAGTTAGCAAATAACAGAATTTGAATGTGCTCTTACTAAGTGCCAGGCTCCATGCCCACCAGGGGGATGATGCCACTGTGGTAGAAGCAGTAGCGGGGGGAAGCAGGTGTGAACTCCTTGCAGGCAGGACAGCTCAGCCTTCCCTGGGAAACCCTTAGTCTAAGCTAAGAACCCAGAACAGAAGGAGGTGCTCCAAAAGTGTTTGCGGAAGGAAGGAAGGAAGGAAGGAAGGAAGGAAGGAAGGAAGGAAGGAAGGAAGGTAGGTAGGTCAGCCAAACCCATAGCTGCAGGTGATTGCTTTTGTAGAATATATTCTTCTCTGAGGGCAAAGTCCTTTTGTCTCAGAGCTCCAGTAGGCTGGGAGCTCTGGCCAAGCAGAGCAGAGAGCAGGCCCTAGTCTTGGTCCCCAGCTCACTGGATGGGCTGGTGTGCTGGCCCCATTTCCTGCCTTGGCCTGGACAGAGTCCTTAGTAGTCACCCATTGGGCCTCAGGGATACTTCTTTGGGGTGTCCTTCAGGTTGCCCAGGCTGGTTTCCCACCATTATTTGGCTGCTCTGGGAGCTCATGGTGGGTGGAGTCATTCCCAGACCTGGATCCTTTTTGTGGCTTCTGATTCATGTGAGGCTTGATCTTGATCATCTGATTCTGTGACAGGCAGAAGTGGCAAGATGGGAAGTGGGTTGGGACAAATTCTGAACCAAGCTGAGCTATCTGTTCTGAAACCCAGCCTGTAATCTCAGAGCCTGAAGGATTTCAACTCCCAAGAAGTCCCACCTATGTTTACTCCCCTGCTCTGCCCAGAGACATCTTTCTTCTCCGGACAGGCAGTCCAGGCATTTGGCTGGGAGTGTTTGTGGAGAATCAGGGGAGGCTAGCTTTTGATTTCCTCTCTGTCCATTCAGGCCTGCATTCTGAGATAGCTGTCTTCTGGGAACTTTAGAGCAGGAAGTGGGCCAGGGTGGTGCCAGTGAGGGAACAATCAGCATTTCCATTTTCAGACCCTGGGAGAAGCAAATCCGGAATGACACCTGTTGGAGTCAGGAACAGACGCAGTGATTGATGGCTATTAGAGGAAAGGGAGAGAGGACAGGCAGGCCCAGGTCGAATGGGCAGCTCTGGGCCCAAGACCACTAACCAACACCAGGAACCCTGCCCTGTCCCCAGCACACTGCACCTGCCCGGACCACCAGCACAGCAGGTGGATCCCGAGCAACCAAGCAGGACTCAGCCCTGCTACAAAGCCCTGTGTTTCCCTCCGGTGTGTGGATTGTTGTTGGGGCTAAGTATCTCCAGTCCCGCTCCTGACCAGCAACCCTTGCCCCTATAGACCAAGTGGCTGCAGATCCTGTCGAGTAGGCAGAAGGGTCACTGGGAGGGACGGTGAGGTCAATCAGAGATTAGACAGCAAGGCTACACAGCAAGGACAGCCAGAGGTGGGGGAAGGTAGTTGGAGCTGGGACAAAGAGAGTGGAGGGATGGAATAAGGGTCTGCCGATGAGATTGGACAGGGTGGTTGGCCAGAGGCTGGATGGCGAGACTCCAAAGGCCAATAAGAAGAAGGCAGAGAAGGGAGACTCACTGGGACCCATCCAGGCCTGCAGTGACCCCCGAACTTTGGAAGCTGGGGTCTGCATGAAACCACTTAAACCCCAGGACCCTGCTTGCTTCTGGCAAACTTCAGTGTTAACAGTGATAGTCCCTTCCAGCAGATGGGTTGAATGTGGTTCTCTAGGGGACACCCTCAACTCCCACACTCAGCCCCCCTCCCTGCCTGCGGTCTCTCTCCACAATCCTCACTCTGCCTGAATGCTGGAGAGAAAGGGAGGGTGGGCCTCCACCTGGCCAGTGGGCTGGTGGGAGATGGGGGTATGTATATCCCTGACCTCCCTGCCCCAGGTCAGGTATCAGGGAAGGCTATGACCCGGGAAGCACCCTTTCCATCTGTATCGAAGTGTCCTTTTCCCTCCCTTCCTCTCTCCCTCCCTCCTCCTTCTCCTCCCCTGCGTCCTGTTCCTCCCGGGGTGGCTCCATGAACACTCACAGACATGCCTGGCTTCTTGGCTCCGTGGGCGTACCGAGTGGCACCAGCCTCTAGAAGGGAGACCCGTGGAGGGAGCAGCAGTGGATGCTCATCCGAGATGGCATCGTCTTTGGGCTGAGAAGCTGACCAGGCCTGTTGCCTTGGATTTCGGGGAATCTACAGAGCATCCTCCAGACCTCCTATTGGTTTCGAATCAGTTCCTTAAGTGGTTTTGTTCTAGATTTCTCCTCAGGCTAAGCCATCATGTGTGTGTTTGAGGGCTCCCTGTGTCACTGTCTCCTGTTCATGGGAGTCTGAATAGCACCCTTACTTCATAGGGTACAAGATTTGTACTGTTGGTCATGGATGGCTCCCGGTGACCCTTAGGGGTATTGGAAAAGCAGCATTTCTGGCCTCTGGAAGTCCGAACAAAAGTTAAGTCTGACCTTGTCATGGGGCCTCTGTGGAGGATGGAGTCCAAGCCCTGGAGTGTCCCAGAAGCTTATGATCTCACACACTGGGCTCTGGGTTACCATGAGCCCCAGCCACAGCTTGAGGGCTCTTGGGCCAGCAAGCCGGGCGAGGCAGGCTGAGGATGCCTGTGGCCTCCATTCTTAAAAAGTCCTTCCTGTGCGCTGCAAGGTCTTTTGTTTACCATCATTTTTCTTCCCTTTTCTTTCTATGTTTAACTGTCAACACCCTGAGAATTACCAGCGTTCCCTCATAGATAAAAGGTGGTGACCTCAGAGCCAGCCATTCCTATTTCTGCAAGGGGCAGAACCAGAGGAGCCTCAGAATGAGCCAGTCCCACTCTTTGGTGCCACCCACCCTGACCTGACACAGGGCTTTCCTCAGGAGCCCCAGAGGCCTCCAGCTCCCTCTGGAAAGGTGGTGGGTTCAATAAGAATCCAAGTGATGGGTGCTCTCGGTGGGTCAGTGTGAACAACGTCCAACAGCCTTCCCCGGGCCAGCCAGGGCCTCGTTTTGCTTGGGTCTGAAAGAGATTTTTGTTTTCTGGTGAGAACAGCCCCAGTCTGGCGCCAGACCCAGCAGCAGGAATACAAACCCTTTCATGTGACAGGCCCAGAGTGGAAAGATACAGCAGCAGGTCCTCCCCTGCACTCCTCGGGGAGGCGGGCATTTGCATATTCCCCATTCATCCTGGCCTTGAAAAGGAGGCCCGAGGTCTCAATGCTCCCGGCCCAGCCGAGGGCCGGGCTGCTTGAGCCTGGCATTAACCCTGTGGACGCCAAGGGCCCCTGCTAGCCGAGAACAGGACTGGCCAAGAACAGGACTGGGCAGCCGGGGGTGGCGCAGTGAGAGACAACTGCTTCGGGAGGTGGCAGGGTCCCCCCGACAGGCATAGCCTTCGGCTGAACTGAGTGAAACTCGGATTTGTTACTTTTTGTGGCATTTGGAAGAGGAACATTGTCAAAGTATGGGGGAGCCAGGAAAATAAGCTATTTATCAAATTTTCCAGAAAATTTACCTCTAACCAAAGGCAAAACTCTCTCTTCTCTGCTCATTGTCTCTTCTGTGACAAAACCAGTGGCCCTCGGAATGGTTGGGAGGGAGTCTTGGTGGCTCGTGGCTGTAGCAGCAGCCCCTTCAGCAGGGAGCTAGGGGCGCAGCTTGCCTGGGGACTTGTGCATCTTTTTTTTTTTAAAGATTTTATTTATTTGACAGAGAGAGACACCGTGAGAGAAGGAACACAAGCAGAGGGAGTGGGAGAGGGAGAAGCAGGCCTCCCGCCGAGCAGGGAGCCCGATGCGGGACTCGATCCCAGGACCCTGGGATCATGACCTGAGCCGAAGGCAGACGCTTAACGACTGAGCCACCCAGGCGCCCTGGGACTTGTGCATCTTAAAACCCCCGGGTACTCGGAGCTGGTGGGTTCTGTTAGCTCATGACTGTGACCCAGAAGACATGAGGCATGTATGCAGTACCACGACACTCTTCTCTCCTCTGCAGCTACGTGCTGGCCTCCCAGCCTCGGCTTCCTGCCCCTTTCCTCAATGCAACCAGACTCTGTCCTGGGAGCCTCAACATCTTACAGGCTCTTCCTGCGACTTACCAACCCACTTCTCTCCCTCGGTTCACTTCTCAGAACACTCCTTCCCATCTGCTCCTGATTCCCTCCTTGCTCCCCGTCCCTGACTGAGGATGTGTCCCGGGTTCTGTCTCTTGTGCATTTTTTCCTGAGCAGGGTGTCAGCGAGCGAATCCCCGTCTTGCTCCCCCCACGTCTGTGACCACAACCATGTCTTAGCAGGTCCCTCCTGGAGAAGGTCACGTCCTGTGCTGTGGCCACTGCAGTGAGCTCTGAGACCCAGGGAGCGGACTCTGGTCCCTTGAGCTTGAGCCTGTTAGGTTCGCAGTATGTCCTCAGTTTGGGCTGGTGACAGAAACGGATCACAGCTCCTGAGGCCAGGACACTGGCAGTCCTAACACGGACTGAAGGAGGGGAAAGGATCATGTTGCAGCCGCAGGATTTGGCTTCTGGCACAGTGGGGCCTGGCCAGGGGGTGTCTCTCTGTTCCTGTGGTGCTCACGGCCCTCAGCAGCATCCCCGAATTCTGCCTGCTGTCCCCGGCGGGGGGGCGGGGGGGTGGCTTGGTGTGAAAGGAAGGACAATGAGGCTGAGGCTCATCCACGCCAAGGAAGGACAATGAGGCTGAGGCTCATCCATGCCATCAGCCCTGGCTATTGCATTCTGTAAATATTTCCAAAGGGACTGCCGCCGGGGTTAGCCTCTGATGCCCCTCTTGGCGCTGAAATTCTAGTTGGGCCTGATTCGTGGTGAGGACAACACTTATCTCTGAGCTTATGAAAGACACTGTGTTTCTCTTTGCTCCTCCGTCCTCAAGGTTATTTGTATTTTTTAAGTTCCTGAAAGTGTCGTTTGAGCCTGGCTTCCCAGTGTTCCCGTCAGGAATGTGGGCCCATGTTCCCTGACCGGGGCTTTGGGTGAGTGGGCTTCTTTCGAGGTGCTGGTGTGGTGGGAGGAGGGCCCAGGGAGAGGGGGGCAGTGAAGGCCGCTTCCTGGACTGAATGGCTAAAGGGAGGCATGATCAAGGTTGAGTCGGGGCCAGTTGGTACAGGTGGCCCCGCGCAGTGGGCAGGCACGGCCTGCCGGGGGTGGGCTTTCCCACACCGGAGAGGCTTAACTAAACCTTCACAGCTCTCTGCAGGCTTCTTGGGGAAGCTCGGCAGGTGAGTCGCTGTGTAACCCAGCAACCTGCGTCCCAGCCTCTCAGGGGATGTGCGGCCGGTCTCACCTGGCAGTTCCCCAGTCGGGGAGGCCCTGGGCCCCATCCCTGCACCAATCATCTGTGGCACTGTGACTAATTAAACCCCAAGAGGAAGATGGAAAGAAAGCCTCTCGCGCGCTGCGCACGGTAGAGCCGAGCGTGAATATCTGTGAGCACGGGGTGGATAGCGGGCCAAGGGTGGGCTGCTGTGTTTGCGTGTCTGCCTGTGAGGGTCACACAGGTGTGGTGGTGCACACATCTGTGCTTTTCTTAGCCTAGCGCCTGGGCCACACCCTTCCTGGGACAGAACTGCTGCCGAGCCTCCGTGTCCCCCGCACCCTATGTGGTTTTTCATCAGCCAGGACCTGGGTTGTGGCCACTGAATTTCCTGCTCCCAAAGCTGCCCCGAGAAGCACTAAAGGAAGATTTTGTCTTCTTTTAAAACATCTCTGAAGATGTCTAGATAAAAGTAAGGGTCCTGCCAAGAAGGAAGAGGTAGGAGCTTTGTGAGCAGGAGGTGGGTCGTCAGGCATTTGTGTATTTTACAGCTTCCTTGGGGTGGATTGGAGGAGGCTATGGCCTGGGGGCCCAGAGAGGCCCCTGCCAAATTCCCAGAGAGGGCAGCCGAGGCAGGAAGCTCCCCTCCTGGCCTGCCCTGGGGTGGCGGGCTGAGCAGTGGAGGCTGCCTCCGCCCTCAGTTGCGTGGCCTGTGGGCTCCAGACTCACTAGGCTGGTTGTGCGCACAACCCCTTAAGAGGGAGCTCAGAGCCCTGGACTGTGGCGTGGGACAGCCCTGCTGCTGAGGAGATAGGCCGCATTTGGGTAGACAGTGGCCCCACTTTGGCAGACTTGGAAGCACCAGGTGTGGGTAGGGCCCGGAGGGTGGCCAGCAAACTACTATGGCCTGGATTTGTGTTTTACTCTTCAGCACCGGCGACCATCTTCCTACTGTGTGCGCAGCCACATGCTGGTTACTGACGTAGGAGTAAGAAATGGCCATACCGGAGCCCCACCCCCACCCCTTAACCTAGAGAGACAGACCTTGCAGGAGTGAGGCCCTGGGAGTCCCTGGGACCTCTGGTCCCAGTCTGTCTGCCAGAGGTGCTGAGAGAGTTCAGAGCTCAGCTTTGGTTCCACCGGGCCAGGGTGTGGGTTCTGGCTTGGGGATGACAGTATCTCTAAGGGCAGGCATTAAGGAGGGGCTGATGTGCTGGCCTGGGGTCTTGCAGAGTAGACAAGCCAGTATCTTCTACCTGCTGACCCGGATCCTTATTCTGGAGCGTCCAGAGCATCTCTAATCAGATGTTTTATCTGGGACTGTGCCCAGTTTCCTTCCTTGCCCCAAGTAGGCAGGTTGTGACCTTTTGGGGTGGAGGGGAATAGAGGCAGCCCCTGAGACCCTGAGAGGGGCTGGAGGTGGAGTCTCCTGGGCCCCCAGATGCCTCGCTTAGCCAGAGATCTGGCATCCCCACCCCCACGCCCCCCGACTTCCTACCACTTCCGCCACTCACGCGGCCGGCAGGTCCCCAGCCCCTGGCTGAGGCTCTGGTCCCTAATCAGTGTCACAGATGGAGGTGTAAAGAGGCTTTGTCCTTAAGTGACCCATTTGGCAAACTCCGTCCAGAACTGAAGACAGAGTGGGGGCGGGGGGGAGAAGCCGCGGGTGGAGCTCCGGCAACCCGGCAGAGCGGGGGTTAAGGCGGGTTGCTCGGCTCCAAGCTGATCTGAGCCAGGGCTGCCCAGTGTGCAGATGGAGGCGGGGGCTGGCAGCTCCTCATAGAGCGGCTCTGTGCTCAGGTCCCTGCCAGACCTGCCCCCACGGCCGCCAGGGAGCCACTGCCACCGCTGTTAACGCCGCCGCCAGCGCCCGGCTTCCCAGAGCGGGCGGCCGTTGCCATCCGTTGTCCCCAGGAGGGCAGACTCGGGGCAGGGCCTTCGCCACTTTTGTGCTTTGCTCAAGATGTGGTAAGCTCTCTCCCTGAGCCCCACACACCCCTTATAAAGGGAGGCTGGTACTGGTGGGACCAGTTCAGCCGCCTCCCCAGTGCCAGGAGCCCTCTGGAAAGGTAGGGTGTGAGTGCATGTCCTTTTGCAAGTTCCCTCTGTGCCCTTCTGGCTGGCCAAGAGATGGACTAACTGCTTTCGCTAACCACTGTCTACCGAGTGTTTCACTTCCTCCGTGATTGGCACCACATTCTCTGTCCATGACCTTCTTTGAGAAGAGGCCCACAGGGGTCAGGTGACTTGTCCAAGGTCATAACTGCTATCAAGAGTGTGAGTCAAGGTTTGGACCAGGTCAGTGCAGCACCAGAACCCGCCTTGGGACCCTTTCCCTGGCCCGTTTGCCGGAGATCCCGGTCCCTGGGAGAGGTTGTGATTTTCTTCTTGAAGCTTTTAACTGGGAGTTGAGGATGTTCTTTAATGATCTGGCGGCTTGCCCTGTGCTTGCCTACCATTTCTGAACTCCTCAGAGGTTTTCAGGGACTCAGAACCCCACTGCAAGAGCCCCCACCCCACTCCAGGCTGATACAGAGGGAACCTGGGTGATTCTAAAGGAAGGGAAGAATCTGAGGGTCAGGGAGTCCTTCAGCACCAGCATGATGAGTTGGACTTTTGTCCTAAGGTAGTAGGGAGCCAGAGAAGGTAGTAGTAGCATGACATGGTCATGTCTGTGTATCAGGAAAATAACCTTGGTGTCAGTGTAAGCACCCGTCAGAACAGGGACGCCTGTGAGGAGGCTGCTTTGTGAGCCTGGACTGCGCTTGGTGGTGGCTGAACCAGGCCAGGAGCTGTGGGGGTGAAGAGGAGCAGCCACCTTTGAGGGGTATTTAGGAGGTGGCCCTGACAGAGCCATCTAGCTAGGTTGCAAAGGTCTAGAGTGCCGGCGTTGGGAGGCTGGTCAGCAGAGGATCCTTAGAGCCAAGCCATGGGACTCAGGGCCGTCTCCACAGGGAC
>NC_058409.1:23505446-23608995 GCF_002201575.2 Neomonachus schauinslandi | reverse complement strand
CGGCTGCTGTGGCACCAGCAGGCTCCCCACCAGGGTCTCTTTCCTCCCATCGTCTCCTTTCCTGCGCTTGGACAGCTCTGCTTTTCACCACCTACCTTCCAGGGCCCCGATCAGTGGAGGCCCTAGTACGGTGGCGGGAGTCCCAGGCCCCTTGCCACCAGCTGGTATCCTGAACTCTTCTGTGGCAGAGGAGAAAAAGGCATAGGATATGCTGGAGGAGGGGAGACCGGTTTGCGCTGAGGGTGGGGTCCTCCCTCCTGGTGGATATTTGCAAACACAGCAGCTCACTTGGCAACAGGGCCCCACTGATTCCCTTGGGTACTGCCCACCCCCCCATCCCTGTCCCATGCTACTGCCACCAGGAGAGCCTCCTGGGGCATGGGAGGAGGCAGCTATTGCTGGCACCCCAGGGACCTCCGAGTCCTACCCTGGTCCAACGGAGAGGGAGTGAAGGTCAGAGTAGGCCGAGGCCCTGTGAAAGAGTGACTCCCAGGCCTAGGCTCTACCCTGCCCCCATGCCAAGGGTTTGGTGGCATTGATTGACTCTCAGGCCTGTGTCCTCACAAGACCTGAATCTGCAGCTCTGCCCTGCAGTGGCTCCCAGGTCTGAAGGGACTCTCGGGGTGGATGCAGGCGGTGGCCCTGACGGTGTGTGAGAAGCTTGGTGAGCCTGGAAGCATGACACGGTGCACCACCGATTGCCCCGGGTGCTGCCCACCAGGCAGGGGTGCGGGCCCGACCTGAGGAGGAGGGGGGAGGCAAACCCTTTCTCCACCACCTTCCATTGCCCCAGGCAAGTGGGCTTCCTAGAGAGAAGGACCCAGCCAGGAGAAGTTGGTGAGAGGGAGGGCGCCCACCCCTAGTGTGTGCACGGTGGAGAACCAGCCACGGGCCTGACTAGCTGCTGCCGCTTCACGGGCTCTGGTGGCCTCGTGCTGCCTCCCGCCCCTGCAGTCTGGGCCTGGGCTCTTCTGAGCAGGGCTGGAGCCAGTTATCTGTGGGCTCAGCAGCCCCGGACGTAGAGGTGTGGGTATGGATGGTCCAGTGCCGGCAGGGGTGGGTGGCCGTCCCAAACGAGGTAGGGGTTGGGGAGGCTGTAGTCTGGGGCCTGGATCCCGGCTCCCCCTCTTGCTCCCTGTGTACCAGTAGACGGCAGCTCCCTTCTTCGGCGGCGTCTGTGCGCTCCCACCTTAGGCAAGGGCTTCCCAGACACCAGCAAGTCAGGAAGTTTAGGCAAGTTCTGTTCTTCCCTCTCCTGGGGACTGTGCTACTTTGGTGACTGGTGACAGAGGCCACCTCTCAGACTTGTGGCAGTGACACATTTGTACAACATTTCCTGAGTGGAATATTCAGCTGGCTAAGTGCTCCCCGCTCTCTCTCAGCTCCAGCCTTGTATGTTGGCTTCCCTGTGCTCAGGACACCCTTTCCTCTTCGTCCTTCTGTCTCAGCACCAGTACGACTCCCTGCCAGAAGCCAGTGCTGACTCCCCATACTGAGCCGGGCACCTTCTCTGGCCCCCCAGGCCTGATCACGACCCAGACCGCGCTGCATGGCCCTGCCCCCTCCTTCACGTGTCTCCTCCGCGGAACTGAGGGTAGACCCACATCTGGCTTGTCCCAGGGCCCGGCCCCAAGCCAGAGGGGAGCGGGGAACCGTGTGAGGGTTTGCTCCGTGATTGGGGGTTGTGTGGGTGGATGGATGAGTTGGCCATTCTGGGCTGTGCTCTGTGAAAACCCCAGCATTGCAGCAAGGGCTGCAGATGCCCACGTTCTGCTGCAGCTTCGCATCCAGGAGCAACTGCCAAGGGCTAGTGTACTGTTGGTAGGGAGCTACCTTTCCAGGGTTCTCTCTGACATTTTTGGGACCACGTAGCTGAGCTCTTGGGCTTGTCCGAGGCTTCTCAGCCCATTGACCCAGTTCAGCCCATTAGAGGCAATGTCCGGGAGCTTGGAGCCCACCCCAAGAGCTGAGGAGCGTATCTGGATTTTCTATATGTAGACTAAGTCACTTATCTGATAGGCATGGCTGTGACTCAGTCTCCCCATCTGCAGCTTAGGGAAGTAAATGTCCCAAGGAAGCTGGCTGATCCCCTGCCCAGAGTCTTCCCCAGAGTGGTTTTCCTTGGTGAATTCACTGGGGTCCATAGCTGGGCCTCTTCTCAGCTGGTGCAGTACCTTCATGTGATCGATATGCCCGGAGTGATTTGTTCCTGTGGGGTAGCCTGCAAACTGATCTAGCTCAAGGAGGCTGCCAGGAAAACTGGGTTTCCAGCTCAGGAACTCAGTGAGAATGACCAGGCTGGCTTGGGGCCTTACTTTCTCTGCACCCCAGGCAGCACCCAGAGTCTGTGGGTGGTTCACAAGTGTTCTCAGGACTCAGAAGGCCTGTTGTGCCATGCACAGAGCATCAGCTCCCGGGGCCTAGCCACCTCTGCCCGGTGCTTGGACCTGCCTGGACTGAGCATTCTAAAGATGGGCAAGGGGAGTCCACAGAGGTGGGTTATGTGAAACCTCGTATGGCTTATAAGTGAAGGAGAAGGGATTTGAAGCAAGATTTGCCTGCTTTCTTGGCGATGACCTGGCACATCACTGACCTCATCTCTGGTGTGGTGATGTTACAGTTTAGTACAAATATTGTCAGGATTTCAGCAGATCTCTCAGGGGTCAGGCAATTGCTGCTTGGCTCATGTCCTGTGGCGGTAGAATGGCTGCTGTTGGGTTTCTCATTGTTTCCCAAGAAGCGAAACCACAGCCATGCTTCCAGAGGTAGACGGCCAGTAAGGAGAGCGGCTGTGGATGGTGAAGTGGTGCCTGGAGCCTACCCAGCCCTCGTTCTGCTGGCAGACCCGTAGGTGTTGTGTGGCGTTTCTAGCCTCGGATCTGCCTGGGCAGTGACTCCGAGGAGGCCCTAGCAGGGATAAAAGCATCCCATGCCTGGTCCATCCTTGCTCCCTCTCTCAGTCCTGGGCGAAATGCAGACCCCTGAGCCCAGCTGGCCATGTCTGCCCTGCCAACACGGTTCACTTAGCCATCAGGAGGATGTGGTAGCTCCTGGGACCTGTTCTCTTTGAACCAAAGTTAGTCACTAGTGCTTCCCACAGAAACGCTTCTGCTGCCCACCCCAAGGCATCCTCTCTGTCCCCTGGTAGGCTTACTGTGTCCCCTTGGGCTGGGGTGGGCAAGCCTGGCACCCTGCCCGCCATAGGCGGTATCACGAGAAATGCACTTTGCTGAGCCCTTTCTCTCTGGGCCTTGGTTCCTTTCCCTTCCCACCAGTTTAACACGTGCTCCCTAGGCCACTTCCGTTTGCTCTGGACATTAGTGGATGGGATGTCCAGTTAAGGGGCCCAGTTAATGGTGGGGCCACCTGTACCTCTTGGTGCTTGGTCAGGGACAGTGCGCACAGTGGTCAGTGGTCTGGGGCCAGGGAGCGGGGCCTTGACCCCGCCCCAGCTGCTCTTGGTAACGCTACTCTTCCTCAGAAAGTTGGCCCCAGCATCACCTCTGGCCCTGGCAAGACTTTGGCTCCAACTTTCCTTCAAGGAGGGCCTGTGGTGGATCAGGATGTGGACCTGGGGGAACCCTGCTGTGTCACTCACTGGACCCTTGCCAGATAGATCGATGACCTTATGTCATGAGGGCCAGAGGTGTCTGTCAGGATGGGTCTGTGGGCTCTGCTCCCTTTGCCTTCTGTCTCCCTCAGGCTCAGGGCCTGGGGCTGGGAGCTTTGGAATGGGGTGGGAGGAGCCTGCATCACCCCACTCATTCTGGCCACTGTGCTCTTCTTACTCCAGGAGCAAAGAGAAGCACAATGGTATGACCACACGGGAGAGGTGGTGCACCCAGACCCTGGGGCTCAGGAGGCTTTACTCCGGAGCTGTCAGACCATGCGCTGGCCTCTGGAAGATACGGAAGCCTCTGTCAGTCATGGCCCAGGGCCAGCGCGTATGGTTCTCAGGAGAACTGGGCTGGATGTCTGACTCTCAAGGGTGACTCCTCAGGGTTCCGGCCTGTCACTAGAAGGGCCTTTCTAGGAAGCCAGCTTCTGGGATGTGCTGTGTTGCACCAGGCGACTGTGTACCCCAGCTAGCCCAGGGCCCGCCCTACAGTGTGTTTGGCCAGGGCCTGGCCAAGGTCGCTGTGTCGCTTGTGATCCTAGACAGTTGGAAGGACAGACCTGAGACTCCTCCCTGGCCTGCCATCAGCTCTCCTCTCTCACCCACCTCTTGTTTCCTGCAGAGTTCATTCTCTCGCTTCTGGAGAAGATGCAGACCCAGGAGATCCTGAGGTTGCTGCGGCTGCCTGAGCTGGGTGACTTGGGCCAGTTTTTCCGCAGCCTCTCAGCCACCACCCTCGTGAGTGTGGGTGCACTGGCCGCCATCCTCGCCTACTGGTTCACTCACCGGCCAAAGGCCTTACAACCACCATGCAACCTCCTGATGCAGTCAGAGGAAGTGGAGGTGAGCAGAGTGTCATAGCTGGCGGCAAGGAGTGGGCAGAGGCGTCTTGAGGGCAGAAGGCAAACTTGCAGCTGATTTGACCCAAAATGGTGCAGAGAATCTCATTTTCCCCTGGCAGTGAGCCAGTACACCTCCCCGGGGCCTCCTACACGATGCTTCTCTGCCTTTCCCAGGAACTGATCCATGGCCTTGCACCGGATCTCTAGTTTGTCTGCTTCTTGGGTGGGAAGGCTTGGCTTGCCAGTGCTTCAGTAGAAAGCCTGAGGTTCTCAAGGGGCCGCCAGGTAACTTTGCTCTTGGTCTCCCTGTGCCCAGCGCTGGTTTGGAGCTGGAACTCAGAGCTGAGCCCACCTCATGGCCCTGTCTTCCCAGAGCACATGGACTCACGGGAGGGCCACCAAGGGGAGCAGGGGCAGTGGCCCAGCCTGGGCAAGGGTATTCCAGGCTCAATCTAAAAGGACTAGTGAGATTTCTTTCTTTCTTAAGCTTGTGAAATTTATTTTGCCTTTTAAAAAATTGTCTTTTTCTTAAACTTTATTCATTTTGAATAGATAACATATTCACACTTCCAAAGAGAAAAAGGTCGCAGACTGAAAAGCTTCAAACCTTCTTCCCCTTGCCTGCGAGTTCTCCCTAGAGAACTGTCCATGAGCGAATGGATAGTTATCCTCCCCTCTTTTTTTTTCTTTTAAGACTTTATTTATTTATTTTAGAAAGAGAGAGTGAGAGGAGGGGGAGGGGCAGACAGAGAGGGAGAGAGAATCTTGAGCAGACTGTGCTGAGCACGGAGCCTGGGGGCAGGGGGGCTTTACCTCACAACCATGAGATTACAGCCTGAGCCCAAATCAAGAGTCAGATGCTTAACCCCCTGAGCCACCCAGGCGCCCCTGCCCCTCTTTTTAAATGCTATCCTGCTGCATACACAGTTCAGCGTCTTGCTTTTTTGCTCTTGAGGGTGCATTCGGCAATCATGAGCATGGCAGAATTTTGTGTGGTAGGAGAAGATGCAGGTCTAGATAGGACAGGGATCTTCAGGGCACTTTTCCTGCAGAAGGCATGATGTGTGCAGAGGTGTGGGTATGTGTTCTTGCACTTGGTGGCTTTGGGAAATAGTGATTCACATGGGGTAGCTGGATGGTGGAGAGGGGTACCCCTGGACTAGCAGAGTGGTGACCAGAATGGCCTTTGGTGACTGGCAGCCCTGAAGGGCTGGCCATGCCTCTTACTAGCTATATGGTCCTTGGCAGTTTCTTAATTCTCTGGGCCTCAGTGTCCTCAACTGCCAAGTGGGTAATAAAAAGAGTGCCCACTTCCTAAGGTTGTGGTAAGGATTTGGTAAGATGACACAGAGCAAGTAATAGACTGTTTTGGTAAGCTTATAATTACAACTCACTTGGAGAGGCCAGTAAGGACAAAGCCCCACGGGCCAGGACCCTGGAGGTGGGCAGCATGGATTTATTTTGGGTTTTTAGTAGTAAAGAGACACGGGGCCAATTTGTGCTGTAGAAGGATTGAGCGGCCTGGGCAGGAGTGTTCCTGGACAGGTACCTTCGGCCAGTACACAAACTAATTCACACTATTATGTGAATGATGGATGGCACCCAAATGATTCTTAACCTAGGGGCGCAGCAGCAGCAGATGATGATGAGGTAGCCGGACGCCGGCCAGCACTCCCCATTCCATTGTACGAGTGAGCATAGCTGTATATGAATTGTGACTGGAATTCTGGACATTTTGTGGGTGCCGTGTGTACGTATGGGAGACCAGTGTGCTGGGCCTGTGGGCGTGAGCCAACTGTGTTTGAGTGCGGGGCCACACAGGTCAAGTGTAGAGGTCATGTGTGTGCCGTCCGGGTGTTCTGTCTGGGCCCTATGTGTGAATGCATACATGCAGAGCACGTCACAGTCCCACCTATGTGGCCCTAGTCTGTGTCCACGCCCCGTACCGCCTGGTGTGTCCTGGTGCCCTCTCCTGATGCCTCTGCCTGCCTCAGCCAGCTTCCCTGGCCTGTGCTTGGCTCGTAGGACAGTGGCGGGGCCCGGCGATCTGTGATCGGCGACGGCCCTCAGTTGCTCACCCACTACTACGATGACGCCAGGACCATGTACCAGGTGTTCCGCCGTGGGCTCAGCATCTCAGGTGAGAGGGGGCGTGGGGGTGTGCAGGAGCTGTGGCAGGGAGTGAGCAGGTGCAAAGGTGGGGAGGGGCAACGCAGGGGCCAGGGGCCTGAGAGGGGAGTGGTACCCAGGTTCAGAGGGAAAAAGCCACTGTTGGCCCTTCTCCCACCCAGTCGGAGAAGTAGCTGCAGTGTGTGGCCGAAGGGCTGACCTCAGCTTTGTTCTAGCACTTAGAACTGCCTGACCTTAAGCTGGCTCTTAGCCCGTACTTTATATCTCCCACAGGCAGCCCTGATAAGCCTCATACTGCCAGGCCACTGGCTGGCATGGTTCACAACCTGGGCCTCTGAGATGTCTGGGTGGGCTAGGGTAGGGGGCAAAAGGAAGTGGTCCACAGAGGCGACTTTCCACCTCTGCCCCACGGCCAGGTCTCTGTGTCCTCCTGGGGCTGCATCACACAGGTCATGGTGGGAACTGGCGCTGTGTCGTTCCCTGTTCCTGGGCCTCCCTGATCCCTGAGGACACATCATGCTTGTGTACTTTAGGCCTTCTTGGGCTTCTGCAAGTTAGACAGGGAGCTAAAGGGCAGTTCACCTGACTCCTGGACCAACCACCCCATGGCCTGGGATGTCCATTCAAGTGTCTGATGAGCAGGTGCAGGTGACAGCCCACACTACCATCCTCCCTGGCACAAGGCCTGTTTATCTCCCTGCAGGGAATGGACCCTGTCTTGGCTTCAGGAAGCCGAAGCAACCTTATCAGTGGCTGTCCTACCAGGAGGTGAGTGACAGAGGACAGTCCCCACCCTGTCAACCCATGTAGACCTGGCATCGGGGGGGCTCGTTGGGTACCCTGCAAGGTGTCAGAGGGTCATTGTTTCCTTGCTTGGCCTTTCAGACTCCTGGCAGCTACCTCACAGGGTTTCCAGCCGACCTGGGTAGGGACTTGGGAAGGTCTCAGACCTGTAGGAATCTCCACCTGGGGATCTCCCTCCCCTGCTGAAAGTCCTTGCTTTCCATTACTTCCCCATGTCTGTGTGCAGGTGGCCGACAGAGCTGAATTTCTAGGGTCTGGACTTCTCCAACACAATTGTAAACCAAGTACAGATCAGTTTATTGGCGTTTTTGCACAAAATCGGCCAGAGGTAAGCATCTGCCTTCAATGGTTTTAGAGGTATCGGTGGCGTAGGAGCTTGGGTATCATACACAGCCCCGATCCTACTGTTTGTAGGGCCTGGGACAAGAGGAAAAATGAATATACTTGGTCCATGCCACCCCCCAGTCCCTTGGCTTTGCCCCTAATCAGGAGTGGACATCCCAGCCAAGCTCCATCCACGACAGCCAGCCCCACAGACCGCTGTTCCCTGAGCCATGCGGGAAGAAGGACCCAGGGAAGAAGGCCGTGCAAGCCCTTTAAGCAGGCTTGGGACTGTTTTGGAGTCTCAGAATTCCCTGGGGCATGCATGATCTAGAAGGCTGTGGGTGAGCAGGCACAACGGGTTAGCTTTGTGGATGCCTTGCCGCATGGAGAGGGCCAGAGCAGAACCTTCTCAGTAGGACCCAGAACAAGTCCCCTGGTTGCCTGGGCATAAGAGCCGTATAGCCCTCCTGCCTGCTCTGTGCTCCCCCAACCCCAGACCTGTGTGTCTCCACAGTGGATCATCGCAGAGCTTGCCTGCTACACGTATTCTATGGTGGTGGTCCCGCTCTATGACACCCTGGGCCCTGGGGCTATCCGCTACATCATCAGGACAGGTGAGCCAACCACATCCCCCTCTTGCCACTGGCAGCCAGCCCTCCAGATCCCCGCCTCTCAGATTATACTGATTGACACTAAAAACACTTTGCCTCCATTCTCGAAGAACATTCTCCACTTTGGCCCTTGAGTTGGCTTTCCCCAGTTACACTTCACCTAAAGGCACCTTCCACATGATAGCCTGGCTATCATGAAGGAGCCTCTGCACCAGCCCCCACACAGACTTCCAGCTCCCCGAGGCTTCGTCCAGCTTGGGGCAGATGCCCAGGGGCAGGGGCGAGGGTGCCAAATATCTCCAGCAGACCTGAGATTATGGAGCCTGAGCCTGGAGCAAAGGAATGCTTAGAAGCCGCTCTAGGAGGTTCCCTGGCCTTTTGTCCTTGGCTTCTCCAGAGCTCCCTGCGTTTTCCTCTCCATACAACACATGGCCTGCGTGGCCTGTCTTAGTGCATTTATTTACACCCAAGCTCGGGCACACGCAGCCCATGGTTCTGCTGCCTGGCGCGTGTACCCACGGTCACAGCCTGTGCTCACACAGCCTGACTTTCCCTTCAGCCGACATCAGCACCGTGGTCGTGGACAAACCTCAGAAGGCTGTGCTTCTGCTGGAACATGTGGAAAGGAAGGAGACTCCAGGGCTCAAGCTCATCATCATCATGGAACCGTTCGAGGAAGCTCTGAAAGACAGAGGGCAGGAGTGCGGGGTGGTCATTAAGTCCATGCAGGCTGTGGAGGTGAGGCTCTGCTCCTGGGCTGTGTCCTGGGCCACAGCTCGTTGGCCCCTGAGCCAGAGCCGCTGGTTATCTGCCCCTCTCATGCCCTGGGCTGGATGTCTTAGGTCATCAGGATATGTCAGGGTTGAAACAGGGCAGGCTTCGCAAGGGCTGGCGGTGGGTGGGGGGTTGGTGCCCACAGGCCTCCCCTAGGCGACAGGCTCCGTTGGCTGGCACAGTTATTGACAGAGGCACCAACAGGTGGGTGGTGGTACCAGCCTGCCCCAGAGTTACTCACGTAGCCTCTGGGGCTGCCTTTTCTCCAGCCTGTCTGAACCTGAGGACTAGACACAGGAGGTCCGGGAGTCTTTGAGGGGTTCTTTCAATGTGTCCGAGACTCCCAGCGGCCAGCAGAACCAGTTGTTCTGTGTGTGACCTTCCCGGAGCTGTTGCTTTGGTGGCAGCTTATGGCCTGCTGGAGTGACACAGGCCGTCCTGGCCTCCAGGGCCTCATGCCCTGCTCAGTAGCAGCTCACCCCCACTGTACCTTCCTGGACATAGGCTCCTGGGCTCTCCCCTTGTCCTCCTGCGTGCCTGCCTGGTCTGAACTAGTAATGCTTGTGCACGTGGCTTTTGGGGCCACATTTACACTGGCAACCCCCATCTGCCCCTCCCGCCCTGACCCTTTATCTGGAAGTCCTGGCCACCTAGCCCCTCCGTCCTGAATGTTTGTCTGGATGGGCACCTTGAGCTGTCTCCTGCACTGCGCATGTGCACAGTGCCTCGCCTTTCCCGGGCCTCAGGCCCCTCGTCTGTAATGTGTGCGGTGGCCCAGGCCTGGATGTGTATTTGAGGAGAGGCCGCTCCCGTGGTTTCTCCACATGGGCTGCGTCTGGATGGGGAATCCTGAACTTTAGACTCCACACAAGAGCAAGACATACTAGACTGAGTTTGTTTTGATTTTTTGTTTCTTCACTTGTTTTGATTGATAAGAACTTTTGAGCATTTAAAAATAGTATTTTTCTCTTCCAGGAGTGTGGCCAACAGAATCATCAGGCTCCTGTGGTAAGCTCATCGGCCAGTAGGTCTTTATTGAGCAAGATGCTGTGCAGGTCTGACCCTCACAGACCCCTGCCAGGGGCTTGATAGGAGGTCAGAGCCGCCCCCCTGTGCTGATAAGCAGCTACTGTGAGCAGCTTGGGAAATGCCCGCTCAGGGCGCCAGGACTTGTGTGCGTGAGGGTCTAGAGAGTGACCTGAACCAGGAGTCAGGTGTTGAGGAGGGAGGGAAAAAGGGCAGCCAATCCTGGCCACTCTTGGTTCTCCAGGAACCTTTTCTTTGGGACGGCCTATGTTTTTCTTTGACGGTAGTGAACTCTAAGGACAGGGTGAGCAGAAGCTGTCTTTGTTCATCTTTGCTTTGTGATTTTTTCTGCGTGTCACCCCCAAGTGGTGCTGCCTGGGGTTGCGTCACCAGTGACGGTCACTGGCCCTGGGAGGGCCCTGTGGGGGTTTAAGCTTGCTTACACGGCCTCTCCCTGCAGCCCTGCCTCCAGCTCAGCCCTGCCCCCTCTTCTTGCCGGCCCCTGAGCGTTCTCATACATGGGCTGGCCCTTCGTGGGTGGCTCTGGGAGGTGCCCACCTCCCGCACCCAATGCGCCAGCCTTAGAGCACTGTTCTCCGACCCCCTGGCATGCCCTTGCCTCTTGTTCTTCTCCCAGAGCCCACCCTCTGTTCGTCTGGAGAGGTCTGGCTTGTCCCTCAGTCTGAACTCGTGTCACCTCCTCTGTGTACGAGCAGACGTGCTCGGCTTTTCCTGGTGACCCCAGGACTCTGTGCCCCGTGTCAGGGGCAAGGGCCTGACGCAGAACAGTCTTGGTGACACTGTGGGAAGATCAGTTCCTGGGCCACACATTCTGCTCCCAAGCCTAACCCCAGACATTTGGGAGAAAGTGGGAAGGAAGGATGGCACTGGATCATATCCACGAGGGCTAGATGTGGCCACTGCAGCCCAATCCCATCTAGAACTGAACTCAGATTCAAGTTAGGGAGGCCCCAGACGCAGGTGAGAGGTTAGTGGGACAGATGGATGTCCAAGCCCCCATTAGGTTTCCTCAGCCTTTCTTCCCCTTTCCTAGGGATGTGCCAGCCCGCCTTTCTGGCTGCAGCACGCAGGGCATGCGCACGGCCCCACATGTGGCAGGTGGGGGCGCACAGAAGGGCCAGCTGGTAGAGGGGCCTGGGGGTATTGGGCCCTGGCTGGCCACACTGGGTCCCTTAACTCACACCTCTTCTCAACTCTGCAGCCCCCGAAGCCCAGCGACCTCTCCATTGTGTGTTTCACAAGCGGCACAACAGGTGAGCAGAGGTGCCCAGATCACCAGCCGGGGCCACCTGCAAGCTTCCCTGGCGGCCTTGGTGCAGCGGATGCAGGGGGCTCTGGTGCCCTGCGCGGCACGGGCTGAGCCTTGTCCTGTGCCTGGCTCCAGACGATGGGCCCCTCCTGCCGCTCCCAGTGCCCAGCAGGAGGCAGCCCAGGTGGCTGGACGTGGATGGACAGTGTGACCTGGGAGGTACAGGGTGGGGGCTCACCATTCCCTGGCACCGGGGCCAGAGGAGGGCCGGGTAGCTGAGTCATGTCATCCCTCCCTGAGAAGCAGCTCTCACCTCTCTGCTTCCTGCCCCTGCGTGGCCTTTGTGTCGGGGACGGGGGAAGAGGTATGGGGTTTGGTGTCTGAGAGCCTCGATTTGAGTCCCACTTCCACCACTTGCTGGGGGGCTACGAGCCAGTCACGTAAACTTGCCGCCACCACTCTGCCCAGCTTCTCACCTGGGATGGGAGCTGTTTAAAGTGCCAAAGAGGAGAGGGGACAGTGTGAAAAGGCGGTGCAAAGGCTCTGTGGGGTGGGGCTGGTGTGCTGTGGGGACGAGGACAAGCAGAAGTGACGCTCCCCATGCCTGGTGCCGACAGAGAAGTGCACACAGCAGCTTTAGCAGGGACAGCCAAGGCAGGCTGTCCTGGGGCGGGGGTCAGGACACACATGAGGAGCATGGTCACAGGCACAGCACGTCACAGTCTGCAGTGCCCTGTTGACCCAGTCACTGAGCTGCTGGGGCCCCAGCACGGCCTGTGAGGCCAGCAGGTGTGGGGGCTGGCCAGGTGGACACCACCAGCAAGTGGAGGTGGAGGACTTGGGCCCTGCTCCCGCGACCCCCAGCCCAGTGCTCTTCCCCTTTGCTGCTCCATCTCATCTATGGACTTTGGAAGTCACTTGTCTTTTCCCTGAATGGGCAAGGAGTTTCCAGCCTTCTTTTTCCAGATTGAGAACCGGCCTGCCTTGATGATAGCTCTTGGTGGGCTAGGCAGTGAATCCGGGGCTTCCGACGCTTTCCACAGATGTAACCTCTAAGTCTGACCAGCCCCATAAGCAGGACTCTCCATGAGGATGGATCACGATAAACGTGGCTTCGTTGGATCAAGATGAATTTTTGCCATTAACTCAATGGGTTTGAGGGTTTCTACCACATTGCTAATTTTTGTCAGAGAAGAAAGAATATAGCATTTGCTCTCCAGGAGCTGACATCTAGATTCAACCCACAATTCAAAAATGCCCTTCAGGTTTATATTGTTCTTTGTCATGAGTTTCATGACATAAACTTTTGGTGACCTGTCTCTCCAGCCTGGGCTGGGGAGCACGTTACTACTGTGGCCTCTAGCTTTAGACCCTTGCCCTTTGAGCGTGCCCCTAAGCTTTTCCTGAGTCACTTGATGTTGCCCCCGTTTCTGGAAAAGAACGTCACAGTGCAGAAATGGGCTGTCACCCGGTTGGAGAGGACAGGCCTCACGTCTAGTGCTTTTCCAGGCCACGAAGTCAGAACTGGAAGCTAAGCTGTCCTGCCCAGGCTCTGTGTGGTGGCAGTGGGATGTACGGAGCCTGGCCAACACGTCGCGATTTAGTGCCCAAGCCTCCCACTCTAGAGCTGTTGCTGGTGCCAGGGGCAGAGCTGGACAATTGAGCACACCTCTCATCACCCTGCCTGGCTGTGCTTGGATTTCCTTGGCCTTCGCCTGAGCCTGCTGTGCCCCTGGTAGCCAACCTGTTGTCGACCACATCAGCAATGCGTGTCCTCAGCCTCACAGCCCCGGCCGGACCCAGCGACCCAGCGACCCAGCGGCCCAGCTTCCCTTCCATAGTAAGCGTCCTGGCTCGCAGCTTCACCAAGAGCCACACTGTTCTCCCGGTGGGGAAAGATGGGAAAGATGGAAAATATGATCTAAACCTGACATTTGTTTCTGATTCTGGTGGAATCATTCTGGGAAGATTTTCTTCTTGGTATACGACGGAAACATCTGTGGAAATTCCTAGACTAAGCCCGTGCTTTGGAGCCCGTAGTCAGGCCAAGAAGGCCCTGGAGGAGGTGAGAGCTTGGGATTCGTCTGTGCTCAGGGATGGCTCCTGGCTGGGTATGTGGGTTGGTTGTTCATAGTTCATAAAATGACTATTAGCTGGACTAGAATCCGACACCCCCTCTCCTCCAGAAAAGATAATTTGTGGGTGTAACATAGTCCAGTTTGGGAAATTGGGCCCCATGAATGATAATTAAGACGTATCCTATGAGGACATGCACCCCCTCTTCCCAGAGAAGAAAATATAGTGGTCTTTTAAAACATACCCTTTTTTTTTTTTAATAATTTTTTTAAAAGATTTTATTTATTCATTTGACAGAGGGAGAGAGACAGCGAGAGAGGGAACACAAGCAGGAGGAGTGGGAGAGGGAGAAGCAGGCTTCCCACAGAGCAGGGAGCCCGATGCAGGGCTCGATCCCAGGACCTCAGGATCATGACCTGAGCCGAAGGCAGTCGCTTAACCGACTGAGCCACCCAGGCGCCCCTAAAACATATCCTTCTTTTTTTTTTTCTTTTTCTTTTTTTTTTTTTTAAGATTTATTTATTCATTTGAGAGAGCAAGAATGAGAGTACATGAGAGGGGGGAGGGTCAGAGGGAGAAGCAGGCTCCTCGCTGAGCAGGGAGCCCGATGCGGGACCCGATCCCGGGACTCCAGGATCATGACCTGAGCCGAAGGCAGTTGCTTAACCAACTGAGCCACCCAGGCGCCCAAAACATATCCTTCTTAATTGATATGTTTTTAGCATTCTTTTTCTACTTTATGTAGATTGACTCATTCAGCTCATTTATGGAGCATCCCCTATGCATCAGACCTAGTGCTGGGGGCTAAGGTCACAGGGATGGGTAAGCCAGAGCCCTGTTTTCATGAACTCACAGCTCATGTCACCGAGCAGTTTGGTACTATGTGGTCACCGCCTCGAGGGTCCGCATCCCAACGTGCCTGGAGCACTACGCCACCGAGAGGTGGGAAGAGCAGGACAGAAAGAATTCCCAGAGGAAGTCCATCTGAGCGGAGTCCTGAAAGATCGGTAGCTGGGGGAGAATAGGAGGAAGGGCATTCTCAACAGGGGGAACAGTATGTGCGGAGGATGGGCTGCAAGAAGGAAAATGTTGCTTTGAGGGAGAGTTGAGTGAGGGAATAGCAGTGTGGGGACAGGGCCTGGAAGCCCTGGCCGGAGAGGAGTGACGGGGGCCGGAGTTTCAAATGGAGGCTGAGCAGGTGCGGCCAGAGATGCTAGAGGAGAATAGAATCTGTCAGCGTTGTCTGGTGGCTGAGCCACACCTGCAGGACGCTGCCGCCGCCGAAACACTGGCTGGTGCTCCTGACAAAGGCTAGTCGTGGAGTGGAGGCTGGACGCAGAAGCCGACTGCGGTGGAATGAGGAGTGAATGGGAGGTGAGGATGTCACTTCAACAGGTGGACAGTTCCTTCACGAAGCTTGGCCCTGTCACCAAAAGGCCTGCTCCAGAATGTTCATGACCTTGCGGTGTGGATAGTCAGAATCTGGAGGCAACTCCAGTGCCCATCGGCGGTGGAATGGTATACCTCAATAGAACATTCTACCTCACTGTATGTTGAGTGAAAGAAACCAGGCACAAAAGATTGGGTGGTTTCTTTGATACAAAGTTACACACATCATCAACTAGTCTACGGTTTTAGAAGTCAGGCTAACGGTTGCCTTCCAGGATAATGGTGCCCTGGATTATTGATGATGCTCTGTCTTGACCTGGTACTGGTTGCACAGGTAAGTTCACTTAAAAAAACAAATCTCTTGAGCCTTATACTCACTTGGGCACTTTACTATATGTATGTTGTGCTGTAAGAGAGAGTTTATGTAAAAAAAAAAAAAATAGATCAGCTCTGAAGGAACGGCAGAGCAAGAGTAGAGCTGGCAGAGACCTGGAGGGGGTGGGGCTCTTGTTATCTTCCTGGAAACCCCTGCAGGTGTTTCTTGGCATCGAGTAAGAGCCACTAGAGATGGAGGAAAGGGAGGTGCTGCTCAGTGGAGCCGAGCCCCCAAAGCTTTGGTTTGGACTGGGGGAGAGAGGGGGCTTCCAGGTGCCGCCAGGAAAGAGACGTGCCCTGCCTGGAGAAGGGAGGAAGAGTGGGTAGAAGCATCTCTTCTGTTCTAATTGAGGACACCCAGGGAAGCTCAGTCATGTGCAGTCCTTTAGCTGAGCATGAAGATGGCCATCAGCCTTACGTCTGTGGCTGCTCAGAGATAGGAGCTCGGGAAAATACTCTCCTTGACCTATTTGTTTTACACCGTTCAGTTCAAGACTTATGTGACCATATGCATGAAACTACACCTCAGTGCTCCTGCTGTAGGAGAATTTCTTAACCTCTCTTAAGCCCCCAGTTCCTTGGATATTAAATTAAGCCATCCGTGGGGCTCCTGGGTGGCTCAATCAGTTAAGCATCTACCTTCAGCTCAGGTCATGATCCCAGGGTCCTGGGATTGAGCCCAAGTGGGACTCCCAGGGGAGCCTGCTTCTCCCTCTCCCTCCCCCTGCTCATTCTCTCTCGCTCTCAAATGAAAAAAAAAAATCTTAAAAAAAAAAAATGAGGCCATCTGATATCTGCAGCATAGACTGTTTTAAGAAATAACTGAGTTACCATGTATGAGATGCCCACCCAGGACAGTGCCCATATTGGTGGGTGTTTAGTAACTGGCTGCTATTAGAGTTATTACTTGTATTCCTACCAGCTCTCAAGTCTGATTGTTTAAAAAAAAAAAAAGAATGGTGGGCATGTGATTGATGAAAGTAAGGCTCAATCCTAAATAAGATGTGGGAGCCTCAAGCAGGGAGATGAATACTCTGCATTATAGAACTTCCCAAGCATTTCTGTCACCAGCCTCTTCTATAACCCACCTTTGTGTGAAAGTGGAAACAAGCAGCCAGAGGAACTTCCAGCCAGAGGGCCCAGCGCTGCTCCCAAGCCCACTCCCACCCAGCCCTGTAGGAGAGACCTTGGGCTCAGCTTCACCCCATGACTGCCCTCACTTGGAGCCAGTGTCCATCCAGGGCAGACCTTCAGCCAGTGAAAGGCCTTTCTGCATGTCAGCCGTGGATTTCCAGCCAGGAATACTGGCTAAAGCCCAAATGACATTTGCAGAATGTGCAATGAAGAGTTTTTTCCTTCAGCAGCTGGAGAGAAAAATAAAAGGGAGGATGGCCAGCCTGTGAGTAGAAGGTGGGAAAGGGACAGTAGGTCTCATGCTGCTGAGATGTCGGGGCCTGGGCAGCAGCACCTCTCCTGATGATGCACCAGAAAAGGAGAGAGCTGGTTCTTTAACTTTGCCGGAGGTCTAGTGAAGAATGAGTACCTGTTCTTCTACGTGAGTAACTTGGAAATTTTCCCATATCACATTGAAGGAAATGCAGCCAGAAGCATGCACTATTCCTGAATCAGAGAAACAAGCAGAACTTTCCAAAGGCTCACCTCCCACCTCCCAGCTCGGACCCTGCATCCCGTTGTAGGATTTGTTGTCAACATGTGCTTCTTCTTCATCCTTGAACACATCGAGGCATGACTTGAGGACATCATTTGAACATTTCTGGGATTATTTAAAAATTCTATAACCCATTAGAAGTTTATAAAACCTTACTCATACCCTGCAAGAAAGCTGGAGGAGGAGGAGAAACACCAGAGCGAGAGAGGAGAGCCAGACCACCCGGTCGGCAGCCAGCCCTAGCTGGGGAGGGCAGAAGTGGCAGCAAAGTGGTCAGATTTACACTTTGGATGGACACCTGCAGGCCTGAATTCAGACTGTCGGTGACTTACGACACCCATGAAACTGACCTGACAGTGTGACCAGAAAAGGCATGAGGTGCCTCTGTTTTCATCCAGGGGCAGAAAAGGAACTGCCCCCCACCCACTGAGCAACTTTAAAGGCACAGACAGAGCCAAAAGTTTGTTTCTAAAAGGTGCAAACTTTTCTCATCGTGTTGGAGAGGAAAAAGTTTTGTCTAAGCAGAACTGAGTAAATGCTACCATTGTGTGTGTTGTGGACTGAACTGAATGGAGGATTCAGACAGTTTTCATGAATGAAGACAACTTTCTCTCTCTTGAGATTCACAGCCATCCACCTTGAAGTTGCATTAGGCATGAGCAAGTCAGCCAGCCTAGCAGATCTAAAGCTCTGTAGCATTGGGTGGTATTTTGTGCAAGTTCCGATTTCATACCTAGTATTTGGGGGGTATTCCTTAGAGACTTCCAGAACTTGGGGATCCACAGGTGAAAATTTCCAGGTGATACTCTCAGAATAGTCTGTGGACCCAGAGATTCTGTGGGATTTGTACATAGGAGGCAATTCAGGGCTTAGGTTTGAGGAAAGACGCTGGGATGAAAGAAGGCCCAGCAGAGGTAAAAACAGATCCCATATATCTTCATTAAAAAAAAAAAAAGATATTTGAACAGCTCCCTATTAAAACCCTGTAACCTTCTGCGTCCCCCAAGTCCCCTTGGTGATTTGCAGTATGGGTGCGTGTGCCAGAGACTTGTTAAAACCCCGCCCACCACACATCTTTGTCAGACCGAGACGGGGCCATTCCTGACGCTCTGGCGTCTGCCAGTAAGTTGAGCACACAGGCCACATGGGATAGAATTATGAGAGCAGCTTGACTTTTGGCTCCGTCTGCCTTCAAAGTCAGTGCGGGGTACTTCTCTTTCTGCCCCTGGATGAAAACAGAGGCACCTCATGCCTTTTCTGGTCACACTGTCAGGTCAGTTTCATGGGTGTCGTAAGTCACCGACAGTCTGAATTCAGGCCTGCAGGTGTCCGTCCACAGTGCGAACTGACCACTTTGCTGCCACTTCTGCCCTCCCCAGCTAGGGCTGGCTGCCGACCGGGTGGTCTGGCCCTCCTCTCTCGCTCTGGTGTTTCTCCTCCTCCTCCAGCTTGCTAATGAAGCTTTGGGCCCTCTCCCACCAAGTGGAAGTGGGGAGGGAGAAAAAGGAAGTGGGAAAGGGAAGTCAAGAGATGGTTTGGGGCAGACCTTTAAAACCTGCTCCTTGTGTCGTGGCCACTTCTGGGAGTTGTCTCGATCGCAGGCAGTGTTCTCTTTGCTGGCTGCTCCCTTTTCCACTGCACTTCTGCCTGTGGCGCACACGACTGCTTCTCCCTGAGTCAGGGGGAAACTGGCCAGTGGACAAGACTCCTTTTTAACCCACCATTCCCACTACCACCCCCTCAGACTGCTGTTCTTTCTGCAAACTCCCCATCCAGTCCCTGGGATTTATTATTTGTTTGCAGACACACTTTTCACATTTCTCACCAGGACCCTCAACTGCAGGGAACGTGATCGAGCTCTGAGTTCGCGTGGGTTTTGGGTTGGGAAAGAGGACCCCCCTGTTCCTCCCACTTTGATGGGCTATAGAACTGTGTAGCTCTCTCCGAAGAAATTCTTCTCACAAATCCATTCCTCCCCTCCTCCTCCTCCTCCTTCTTCCTCTTCTCCCTCTTCTTTTTCTCCTTCTTCTTCCCCTTCTCCTCCTCGTCCTTCTTTTTCTCCCCCTCCTTCCGCTCCTCCTCCCCCTTCTTCTTTTTCCCCTTCTTCTTCTTCTTCTTCTTCCCCTTCTATTTCTTTCCTTTCTTTCTTTCTTTCTTTCTTTCTTTCTTTCTTTCTCCTTCTTCTCCTTCTTCTTCTTCTTCTTCTTCTTCTTCTTCTTCTTCTTCTTCTTCTCCTTCACCTCCTCCTCCTCCTGCTCCTTCTCCTCCCTCTTCTTCTCCTCCTCCTCCTCTTCTTCTTCTCCTTCCTCCTCCTCCTCCTCTTCTTCTTCTTCTCCTTCTCTTCCTCCTCTCCGCCCCCCCCCCACTGAAGTAGAGTTCACATAGCATAAAACTAAACATTTTAATGTGAGCAATGGGGTGGCATATACTACAATACTCTCTTTATCTCAGGCCACTTAGTCTTTTTATTACCTCTTTCTAGGTGAGGGTTGCAAAGTTAACATATTGGTTTGTTTAATATTTACTGGGTAAATTCTACTCATGGTCTGGCCCTTCACTTTTGGAGTTTCACAGTTGTATCTGCTGCCTTATTGGAAACTTCTAATTTAACATCTTTTGACCATGGATTATATCCTTAGACCTTCTGAAAGCCCTGTGAGGTGGGCGTTGTCCCTGTTTTACAGGTAAGCAAACAGAGAGGAGAAATGGCTTCCCTGTGTTCTGCTCGCAATGACGGGCAAGGCCAGGAGTCGAGAGGCCAGTTAGATGTGTGTCCTATCCACTCTGACGTGAAATGGTGACCAGCTGGTCTCCCTCCCCAGCCTACTGGGCTCTGGGCCCCCACCTAGCCTCTGTGTTCTGAGTCATTCTAGCAGACCTGGGTTTCACTACAAGCAATCCTGAAAGGTCTTATCAAGACAGAGTGAGAATATCCTTCTCGAGTCCTATCTCTGCTGGTGAACAGGCAGGAGGGGCTGCCCCCGCGCTCTGCTCCTCTAGCCTGGCTTGAGCCTGGGGCCTTTCCAGGTGCTGCATGTAGCAAGGAAGTCCTCTGCCAGCACAAATGGTTGCTGGACTCTGGAGACGAGACCTGCTCGGCCCAGAGAGCAGCACAGGGTACTGGGTGTATGTGAGGAGCCTGGAGGCTGAGAGCCTGTGCTCCCCGGGGAGGCAGGAGAAGGGAAGGCACAGGTCCCAAGTAGCCAGCCTGTCAGGCCTTGAGGCACCCTGCCTGTGGGACTGTGTCGCCTGCCTTGCCGTCCCAAGCTACTGGGAGACTCAGGGGGAAAGTCTCCGGCACAGCTCGGACTCGGAAGTGTCTGGGACTGTCAACTTGGGCACTCTTCTCAAGCACTGACCCTTGAGCTTCCAACTAATTTGCCTTTTTGCTTTCTCTTTTCAGGGAGCCCAAAAGGTGCGATGCTCACCCATGGGAACGTGGTGGCTGATTTCTCAGGCTTTCTGAAAGTGACAGAGGTGAATAAAGTAGACTCACTAAACAGGTTTCTCTTGAGGACACCCTGGAGCCTCAGAGGTTTTTTGTTTGTTTTCTATTTTTTCCCCCTGATGTAATCTGAGCTGCCTTTCCCAGGCAGGAGTTTCTTTTGACATTAGAGCAATCCGACTTCTACAGACACTTTAACCCCCAAGCCCTGAAATGATCCATACCTGATAAATAGCCAGTTTGATTTCTAAGAGTGCTAAGATCCCAGAAAGAGAAACATGTAAACCTGCGTTTCATTTTTAACTGCAAAAATTGAGATATCTGTGGTTTCCTGTCTACCTTTATTTAGAAAGTAATCCTTAATAACTTGTTTTTCCCATAGGTCAGGGTTTAATTCAGTCATTTTGTGTTTAAGGACTACTAGAGTCTGAGAAACAATGGCAACTGCTAATTTGTAAGACTGTACTTAAAAAGGTAAATCTAAAGTAAAAAAAAAAAAAAAAAAAGCTTGATATCTTGGCCTGACAAAAGCATGTTAGCATTTTATAACCGACAAAGAAGGACGTTTTTCCACAAGTGGTGAGTATCCATATGTCCTGCAAGGTTCCTTAAGGAGAAAGGAATGTTCCTTTTCACACAAGTTAGGCTTTTTCTCCACTATGGAGAAAAATCACTCTTCTACATTCATGCCAGATGGCATTATGGAGCACATGCCCCCCAGACCCTGATAGATTTTTGGTATAAGGCGGTGAGAGGCTGTTGGTGGCTGAACCCACATCGGGAGCCATAAGCCAGGTTCCCAGGGCTTGTCCAGACTCATTCAAAAGCCAGCCCTGGAGAACGAAGGCCCTGTGAAAGGGTGGGGGGCAGGGGAGTCCAGCAAAGAAGAGCTCCCGAGGGCCCAGCCCGCCCCTGAGCGCAGGCCTTGTGCAGGCCCCCCCCAATCCTTGAGGTCAGTTCCCTGTGTGTGTCGTGGGCTGGGGTGCACAGCAGGGCTCCCTCTCAGCCTCCCCTACGGGTTCTGTCCACAGGCCATGGCTTTCGAGGCCTGGTTCAGCCATCTGTTTGCCTGGGGCTTCTACCCTAGCCACAGTTGGTGCAGACCTAGGGCTCCCCAGGTCCCTGTTCCAGAAGAAGGACTAGAAAGGGCCAACAAGTCTAGCCCCTTGGACTCCCTGCCCAGGTGGGCCAGGGAGATGGCGAAGGGGGCCTGGCCCCGGAGGAGACTTCCCTGCGGAGCTCGACTCTGCTGGTTTATGTGTGCTTCACTGGGCTTTTTGCTTCTGCAGATAACCTAGACCCACTGGCTGCGCCCTAACACTCGGCTTCCTGCGCTGCCCTGTCTCTCTCTCCCTCTGTCCTTCCTGCGCCTTTCACCTTCCTCTCTCTCTCTCACACTGTTTCTCTCTCTCATCTGGCCTCTCTCTTTGTCCCCCCTCCATCCCCCCCATTTCCCTTCCCCCTCCCTGTTTGCCCCTCCAGGACCATTTTCTCTGTATTGTTTTATGACTCTCTCGTCGTCTTCCTGTCAGTGTTTCTTTCCTTTCTGTCTCCCATGCCCGTCACCTGCAGAAAGTGATCTTTCCGAGACAGGACGATGTGCTCATCTCCTTCCTGCCTCTGGCTCACATGTTTGAGAGAGTAATCCAGGTAAGACGCCCACCTGACTGACCGGGCCTTGCCTGGGCTCCTTCTGTTTTCTTACAGAGTCAGTGGGCTCCCACTTGTGCGGATGTGCACATTGCCTATTTGCCTTTAGCACACATGTTTGAGCGAATGGTGCAGGTAAGGCCCTGGCTCCGGGAGGCACAGTTTGTGCCCAGAACCCAGAACCCTAGCAGAGTGTCACTTTGTCACTGGTGCTAGGAGGTAGAACTAAACTGCCCTGTCCTCGCAAGGTACCACAGGGGTCAGGGGACCTTGGCTGCCCGACCTGTCCCTCCTGGGAAGACTCCAGGGATGACCCTAGGCCTGCCTTGTCTTACCTGTGGAGATACCTCAGCCGAGAGAGGCCCCAGCTGGCGGCCCGTGCTCAGAGAGGATCACGGCTTTGCAGACGTGTTTTACATTCACACTCTGTGCGCTATGGCTCTGCTTATGGCCACGACACTTATATACCATAACTTCCAGAACTCATGAACTCCCGGAAAGGAAAACAAGACAGTAAAGTTGGGGAATCAAACTGCCATGACTCCTCGCTCCAGAGATAGGACCGGCATTATGATCAGCCCTGAGACCGGCCTTGGGGGGGCGTGCAGAGGGAGCGGGGGGAGTCCACGTAAGGCTGTGGGAACAAAGAATTTTCCAGGCACGTGTCACTCAGGGAACCAGCTTGTGAATAAGCTGTGTTTTTTTTTAAATTTATTTATTTGAGAGAGAGAGCGAGAGAGCACAAGCAGGGGGAGCAGCAGAGGGAGAGGGAGAAGCAGGCTGCCCTCTGAGTAAGGAGCCCCATGTGGAGCTGGATCCCAGAACCCTGGGATCATGACCTGAGCCAAAGGCAGATGTTTAACCAACAGAGCCATGTAGGCTCCCCTACGCTGTGTCTTCTAAGCCTCTCCCATCTTGCTTGGGGGAGAGCTGGTATATTAGGGCATGCTCTCCAGCTTTTCAGACATGGATTAGAATGCCATAGTTCATTACTATGAACTAGTTTTGTGACCCTTTACCTCTCTAAGTTTTGCATTCCTTGCCTATAAAATGGAGCTATAAATGCTGCCTAACTTGTAGGGTTGCTATGAGCATTAAAGAAAGGAGCATGTATTAGGCGCCAAGCATATTCCTAAACCCATTAAGAACCAGCCCGCCCCCCGCCCCACTTGGCCCCCTACCGAACAACACCCACAGCCAACATTAGCAATGTGTCACAGTATTCGTGGGCACTGCACACCCTTCCAGAGTTGCTGAGGTGTCCCTGGGGGAAATCCACAGACCTGGAACAGACCCGGTGCTAGGGTGCAGTACAGCTCAGAGACCTGAGTCCCCAGGGAGGTCCTTGCCCAGGGCTTGGGAGTTGAGCATGAGGGAGCAGGCACCAGTGAGCCTGGCTGCTCTGGGATCTCCCAGAGGCCCGGGATTCCCCTCCGTCTCCTGCTGCTTCACCCCGTGCCTAAGTGGGACTTAGTGGGAGGGGGGGCACCTCAGATGGTATTCTCGAGTGTCTCACGGCAGCAGCCAGAGCTAGGTTAGGGGGTCTTGGGTGCCCTCCATGTAGGGCAGAGCTTTGGGCCGTAGCCAGGAGTGACCACCCTGAGGGACTCCTCCCTTCCTGTCCTCTCCCTCCAGTCTGTTGTCTACTGCCATGGGGGGCGCGTCGGCTTCTTCCAGGGAGACATCCGTCTCCTCTCAGATGACATGAAGGCTCTGCACCCCACCATCTTCCCTGTGGTCCCTCGATTGCTGAACCGGATGTATGACAAGGTGAGCCCCATAGGGAGTCTCTGACCAGGCTGAGGTGCTGTGTATCTGCTGTGCGGACAAGGTCTGGAACCCCAGGCGGGCTTACCATGCCTCCTCCCCCAGGTCCTAGAAGTTGCCTCCTCTCTTGTATTCCTTCACCCTCACCTTCCTTCTCCTGTTTTCTTTCAATTCTCTAAAACCCTGTTTAAGGAGATTTTCTCTTCAGGAATTTCTATCCCTACAACGTGACCAGACGCTGGTTAACCTTTAGCTGGGTATCACACATCCACTGATCTCCTGCAGAGGCAAAAATGGAGTGTGACTTCTCTGTTGGTCAGGCTGTGGGAACAAAGGCCTTCTTCCGGCGGGGGGCGGGGGGGCGTCTGTTAGAGGTAGTACACACAGGCCCAACAGCTGTCTTCCAACTTCTGTTCCTCAGATCTTCAGCCAGGCAGACACACCATTAAAGCGCTGGCTCTTGGAGTTTGCAGCAAAGCGTAAACAGGCTGAGGTCCGGAGTGGAATCATCAGGAATGATAGTATCTGGGATGAACTCTTTTTTAATAAGATTCAGGTAAGAAAAGGAACAAGTGGCACCCAAGTGGCCTTATAGAAGAATTTGAGAAGCTCATTCCAGTGGCCTGGAATTTTATAAAATAACTCATTTGCTCATGAAATCAAAGCTTAAGCTACCATAGAATAATTAAAGGACTCATTTTTATTATCTGGATGTGTGTGATATTTGCCAAAAGGCAACCAGCAAGAAGGACTCCTGGAAAGTAGGTCCCTTGGTCTCCACAGACATTAGGGTAACTTTGCCCTTGGGTAGTCAGTCCATCAGGAGCTCCTGTGGCCTAAAGTTTCTCTTGCCCCTCCCTGTAGCCTTGGCCATGCTGGCTTTCCAGCAGCACTAGGTTCTAGCCACGAGGCCAAGAAGCTTCCTTTCCCTTCTTATTTCCTATCCCTTCAACCTCTCCCAGACCGGGCCGATCATGAATTACTCACTTGTGTATCCCCACATAAGTTTTCAGGCTCTGCATTACCCAAGGAACGTGTAGCTAATTAGTAGCATTACTCATTTTTTTCTTACTACTCTATTTTTAGCTAAGACAATTAATATTTAAACTCTCTTGGCTCAACTTACAGAAAGAAAGTGCTTAAAGAATCCGTTGTCCTCCGCTGTGCATAGTAAATAGAGCAGAGCATGGTATTGATTTATAAATGAGAAAAGGCTATGCCATTATGATGGAAGTGGGAAAAAATTGTCCTAAGTAATTGTTTTGGCTGCTTGCAAATGATGGGAGAGTGAGGGAAAAGCTGTGTATTTGAAGGAAGGAAGAGCCAAAATTACAGCATAGCACAGATTAATGGCACTTACCTCCAAAGACACAGAGGAGTTGGCCATACTGTGGGTCGAGTTGCAAAGCTGATTGGGTTGATTTCGTTTGAAAGGAGAAGCGACTTCTTCAGCCTCAGGCCTTCTCTTTCATCCCTTCCCTAGGGCCGGGTGGGGGTCCAACTGTTGAATGCCGACCTTGGATGAGGCCCACATGGGCTAGACGCCATCTCCAGCAGCACAAACTTCGGCAGTTTTCTTTCTCTTCCCACAGGCCAGTCTTGGTGGGTGTGTGCGGATGATTGTCACTGGAGCGGCCCCCGCATCACCGACAGTGCTGGGATTCCTCCGGGCGGCTCTGGGGTGCCAGGTATAGCCTTTCCACGACATTCCCTAGGGACAATGGGACATGTGGTCGGGGCAGAGCAGGAAACCCACTACACCCTCTCCTGAAGAGAGAAAGATCCTGGGGGCAGGATTTTAGTGGGACAAAAGCTCCCTCCTCTGAGGATGAAAAAGGCTCAGAGTCAGTGAAAGCCAAGATGATCTTGTGACATTCTGCAAAGTCCAGGTGTACCCACTTTGGGAAGAGGGGTCAGTTAAACTCTATATGGGTCATCGTTGTGCTAGAGAACCCATACCACATCTGTGCCAGCATCTCTGCATTCTCCGTCCTGCAAAATATCTCCCCACCTGGAAAAGGAGCACTAGAGAGGGGGATGAGAGCCCATTGGTGTTTTGTTAGTTGATTCAATAGGTTTTGTCATCCCCTAAAATACTCATTCCTTCATTTATCTATTCAATTAATATTTATTAAGTTCCTATATATGCAGGGCTGTGACTCGTGTGTTTTATGTAAAGTAGGCGCATCTGTTTCATAAAAGTACATGCTTAAGTTTTTATACTTTAGAAGCCGGTGCTCCCTTCACTGTCCTATTCTGTACCAACATGGCGTGGCCACTCTTAAAGGCAGGTTGTCTCACATGCTGTATTCCTGCAAACACTTGGGGCTCTGGAGGGGAATATCTTACAGAGTAAAAGTAAAACGTACAGTAGGTTCTAAAATATTTGTCTCTCATACCTATCATCCAAATGAAAAATAGAGTCAGTAGTTGAAAATAGGTCAGAAATCTTTACCCCAAACCACATAACTTTATCTCCTAAGTGTCGGTAGTAAAAATAGCACTACTTCCAAGCCAAGGAGTCACACCTGTTGTGTGTGTTCAGTTTCACCTGGAGTAACCTACCTCCCTTCTCATTGTCCCCAGCATGGAACAACCAGATGCTCAGTGGGAGGTTAGCTGGCTGAAAAAGGCAGCCAGTCATCTGTAGGAACATGTATACTTACAGCATGGTTTCGTTTTTCATTTGAAGGTTTATGAAGGTTACGGCCAAACTGAGTGTACGGCTGGATGTACCTTCACCACGCCCGGGGACTGGACCTCAGGTAGGATGGGCTGGAGATGTGGGAATGATTCATGGGGCACTGCTGATCTAAAACTTCTTTATGGAAAGCAAATTTACAGGGGCACTTAGGGAAAAAGTAACAGAAAAATAAGAAAAACACTGATGGTGGTTATGTCTGGGTTGTGGCACAATGGATATTGTTCTCTTTGCTACATATTTTTGTGATTTCCAAATATATTTTGTATTTTCCCATTTCTTTTATAGATAACTAAAAGTCATATATTAAAAAAAGAAGAAGAAGCAGTAGATCACAGAATATAGATATAGTTCCAAGGGGAAAAATGCTTTTAATATCAGTAAATGTCGGTATGTTAGGTTTTATAGGTTAGAACCTATTTTAGAATGAAGGAAGCAGGCTGTGAATTGGATATGATTTAGGAAAGAAGGGCAAGTTCATAGTGAGCACTATTTCTTAAACCATTTCTGAGACCCTTTGGGACCTGGGGTCTCCTATGATGTTAATGTCTAGAAGGCAACAGCATCGTCAGGAAGGAGCAGCTCCTTTCCACGCCCTCATTCTGAAGAGACTCATCTTCCAAGGCAAGGAGGAAGGTGTAGGTAGCCCATGTGTTTCCTATCACCAAATTTAGACCAGACACTAGAAGAATCTAAAAAACACTGAGCAAAAGAATCCTTCAGTATACCAACTTCCTCTGTGAGCCTGGGGCCACTCTTCAAGCTCAAGTTTACTCAACTACACACTAGAAAATTCCAGGTGATGCACATGGAAAAGAAGTATGCACAGCAATGCGATGCTGTTTTCAGAACACCTTGAGGCAGTCAGCAGAAACATAATAGGTGGATTCCATATTGGAATCATATTTGACCATGTCAAGGACAGAAGCATTTTTGTTTGAGTTTTATCTCTTCAGACTCTAGCTGAATAAAGCCTATCCTGTGTATAGATTCATTGCTCTCTCTATCCCTGGAAAATTTACTACAAGGACTGTCTTCCAAAGCCCTGGATCAGTAACATTTTTCTTATGGCTGCCATCATATTTACTGATCACTCACACAGATCCCCTTCTTTCTGGACACTCTCTTCCCTCTTAATATCATCCTCTACATTTTCCTATGTAAGATTTTTGAGATTTTGCCTTTTTAGGTCATCCTTACCACAAAAACTTGCCAAGCCTGTTGAGTATGAGAGGATAGATATCTTTGTCCAATATTGTCAAAGTCGGCAGCCTCTTATTTAAAAGAGAAATGGGAGCGTCACAACCTCAGTTTTCATCTACGGGTCTCACTGTTCTTTCAGGACCTTGGCCAGCACCTGCTCAAAAACCCTCCACCCCTTGCCAGTGAATTGTGCTAACAACCATAATTACTAGAAAAATGACTTAGATGTAATTGTGCAGTTGGGGTATATATGAGCAAGAACATTTGAAGTCTTATTTTTCAGGGACGAGTTATCTCATCCTTGTCTTCTATTCCTTTGTTACTCTAAGTGTGTAGTATGTTGGACTAGAAGCATCAGCATCCCCTGGGTGTCTGTAAGACATGGAGACTCTCAGGGCTCATCAGAATCTAAATTTTGAAAAGATTTCTAGATGGTTACTATGCACAGTAGCCAACAGTCTGGTGACTGATGGAAAAGTAATGACGATGGTATTTTATGATCCAAAACCAAGGGTCTGACAATGGGGGAAAATGTTTAACATAGGCCCTATTGGAAAAATCCTGATGGTATGGTTGGTGTGGGTAGGAACCGCCCCTACAGACCCTGTGCAGGTTGGTACTGGGCCAGGTGTGTCTCTTTAGCTTTTGTAAGAATCAGATGTAAAACAAAGACCCAGCAGAGGTTGGCCTGTCTTTTCCCCAGAACTTTTTTTAATCATCAGTGCTTGCCTGTGACAAATGCCCATCTAAAGGTATATTGCTCTCCTTCCATAATCCCCCACTTTGACAGCGGAGGGATTTTTACATGGCCCAGAGCACCTTCAGTGCTGAAACTGATCTAGACACTGACAAATGCCATATTGCTTTGGTGTTCTAGGGCATGTAGGGGCACCTCTGCCCTGCAATCATATCAAGCTCATCGATGTCGAGGAACTGAACTATTGGACCTGCAAAGGAGAGGGAGAGGTAAATTTAGGACCTTAGCTATTTATGTCTCTGGATGCCACATAGAGTGAGTAAAAGAAATAAAAAATGGAATTGTTTTCCTTTCACCCTCCCTGTAAAGTCACTTTAAATTACCGATTAACTTGACTCCATTGAATTCAGCATTTCTTCTCCTGCTTACGAAGCAACCAGCCTCCAAGAATGGGACTGGGCTGGTCTATTCCTTTGTTACTCTAAGTGTGTAGTATGTGGACTAGAAGCATCAGCATCCCCTGGGTGTCTGTAAGACATGGAGACTCTCAGGGCTCATCAGAATCTAAATTTTGAAAAGATTTCTAGAGGGTTACTATGCACATTAGCCAACAGTCTGGTGACTGATGGAAAGATTTGAAATTTGAAGATTTTCAAGATTTTAAATTCCCAAACTTTTGCGGCACCTGGGTGGCTCAGTCAGTTAAGCATCCAGGTCATGATCTCAGGGTCGTGGGATTGAGCCCCGAATCAGGCTCTGCACTCAGTGGGGAGTCTGCTAGAGATTCTCTCCTCCCTCTCTGTCTCCCCCTCCCCCTGCTCATGCTCTCTCTCTCAAATAAATAAATCTTAAAAAAAAAAAAAGAAATTCGTAAACTTAAAAAAAAAAATCCATTTTTTCTCTAACTGACATGGCCTGCTACTAGGTATGTGTCCCAGCAGAAGCAGGACCCTTGCAGCTAGGCCAGAAGAGGGGCATAGAGCTGGCCTGTACTTGCTCACTCCGTGGGAGTCAATGGGCACACTGCCCTGTCATGACGCAGGGGGCTCAAGCATCTCTGGTGGAATCAGCCAGCCATCAATACCTGAGGAGACCCCATCCAGTGTCACAAAGCAGGAGCCTGGGGGTGCGGTGAGGTGGGGGGCCAGGGCAGGGAGGAAACATGGCCAGGGCAGAAGATGCTCGTTGAGAGAAGCAGGAGACTGTTCAGTCCGCTGGTGGCCCTTCCTGTGCTCTGTCTCCATCCCTGCTGTTTCCACAGCGTATTTCTGGAGGGATAGGATGCCTTCTCCTACACACGCCTTGTAACAGCCCCGCGTCGGGATTCCTCATGCTGTGGGCTGACAGAAACCCCGTGTTTGTCCCTACAGATATGCGTGAGAGGACCAAATGTGTTCAAAGGTTACTTGAAAGATCCAAACAGAACAAAGGAAGCCCTGGACAGTGACGGCTGGCTTCACACTGGGGACATTGGGAAGTGGCTGCCGGTGCGTACGTTTGCAGCCGCGGCTCCTCCCTGCATTCTCAAGTTGGGAGGGTGTATAATCCGACTCATTTCTGAGGCAGAATTCTTCTCCACATCTTCCCTGATAATTAGCCATTCAGGAACAACTGCGAGGCGGGTGGGGATAGGGAGGTTCTTCCTCCCTAGGATGGACAAGAAAGCCCCCAGAGCTTTCTTGTCCATCCTCCTGATAAAGGTGATAGAGATCTTTATGGGAGGGCAGAGCTGGAGTTTGAGACCTCTCCTTACTTAATCCCTTTCCCAACAGAGATCTACTGGTGCTGTGGGGTCTGATGGGTGGAGTACGAAGGGCAGGAAGCTCATAGCTCCGGGAGGTCTGAGAAAGGCAGGGCCTAGGGACCCACAGACCCTGGCCCCTCGCTGAGAGGTAGCACTGAGCAGTGGGAGAAGCTTGCAGCCAGGTGGGAGGGTGTCTGAGTTCCTTGGCTCTGCTAGCAGTTGCTGAGACCTTGCCCAAAGCCTCATCCATCTCTGGGGCTCCTGGTTGACTTTCTTGTGGAATAAGAGAGTAAGGCTACATGATACTCTTTGGCTGTGGCCCCCAACTTTTAACCAGACCCAGTTATTGTGCCTCTCTCTGTCATTTGTAAAATGGGGCTAATAACACTGATTACCTCTACGGTGGTTTTGAAGAATAAACTTAATAAAGTTATACCTGTAAAGCAGTTGGCACAATGCCAGGCACACAGGATATGCTTAGATAAAAACTATGACCAGAAAACGGCTTTGTTGCTGGAACCGAGAGCCCCTTGCCTGATGCAGCCCACCCCAGGAACCTCCCCTGTGTCTTTGTGAAGTTGCTAAGGTTTGGGGTGGACGTTCTGAAATGTAGAGTCTGGTTGGGCATGTGAATGATGCTGAGCCTTCCAGTGGTCCTGTGGGCTGGTGCGCAGATTCGCCCCTGCTTGAATCTGTGTCCTTCCTGGAGAAGCCCTCATTCCCGTAGCAGACACAGATGCAGCCCTGGTGTGTGCCCTGGGCCAGGGACTCTGCTCAGGGAAGAGATGTCAATGTGATGTGCAATGTGATGGGCATAAGTGGAAGGCCACCACACTTGCCTGGAGAGAGGCAGAGGATGACAGGCGCCTACTGGATCTTAGGATGTGAGCCATGTTCGGAGGGGAGAGGAGAGGGTGGGGAGGATGGTCAGGGCAGGAGCGAGAGCACATGCTAAGGAGAGAGACAGAGAGGTGTGAGGTCAGTGGTTCTCCCTGAGGCCCCCCAGGTGTGGAGGAGAGAGGCTGGGGGAGCAGCAGGGCCTGCAGGCCGTCAGAGGGCAGATTGTCCCCTCGGCTAAGGAAGCCTTGGCTCGGAGCCCCTCACTGGCATGGGCCCCCCGCCAAGCCTCTGCACTTCATTTTATATTATTTTTCTTAAAGAGGGAGGGCCTCAAAATTGGAGAAACCTTGAAGTTCCATAGAACCTTGGATCTGGTACTGATTCCCTCCCTCTAAGTTGGGTGCAACCACCCAGCTTGCAGGCGGTTGGGAGAAGCAAGTGAACTAATTCACGTGGAGACCTAGTGCTGCGCATACACTAAGAGCCCAAGACAGCTGGTAGGTGGTCTGGTGGTGTCCATTTTTTTTTAATTATTAATGTTTTGAAAGAGTATTAGGTAGATTAAGGAAAAGGTACAAACTTCTCATCCAGAAAGACCTAACTGAAATCCTGGTTCCCCTGCCTTCTAGCTGTGTGGCTTTGGAGGAAGTAACCAAATTCTCTAACCCTCCTTTTCATCATCTGTGAAATGGAAGTGACAATGCCCCGCTCAGGGGGTGCCATGAAGGTCAAAGAAGTCAGTGTAGGGGAAGCGCCTGAGGTCCAGCCTGGGTTTTGAACAAAACAGGGCCTGTTCGTTTTTCTTTTCCGGAGACTTTGCTCCCCTTTGGCCAATCAAACAGATGGAGGAGGGATAGAGTGTATGCAGAAGTCTGGTCAGGAAGTGGTTTTGATGGTGAAGGAGGTGGGTGTGGGAAGGATTTGTGATTGAGGACAATGAGCCTGACGGCCAGAAGTTCCAGGAGAGGCAAACAGCAAGGCCATCTCCAAGTTTGGGGCTTGGGGCTGGAATAGGCATGAGGAGGACAATGATGGGCTTCCTGAGTGGCCTGTTGCATCCTGCAGGGCGAACGGTCTGGTTTCTAAAGCGTCCTGAGTGTTAGATCCTGGGTCTGGAATTCAGTGAAAAGGTTTGGCTGGACGTTTAGGCAGACGTGGGAGTGGCCAATGAAGAAATAAATGGAGCTGATTTCAAGGAACGCTATCAGTGGAGGTGAAGAAAGTACAACATTCAAGGGTTGAGCCAAAGGAAAGAGACACACCAATTCCCCTAAGAAACTCAAAAAGGTCAAAGGGAGTCGAGGTCTGTAGGGGTTCTAGAGGCCAGGAGCACAAGCACTCACTGCCCAAGAGGTAGCCTGCCTGCTGCAGAGGTCCTGGAGGGGTGAGGACTCCTAATCCCATCTGGTCTGTCAGGGAGAAGTCACTGGGGGCCTCTGCCAAGCTCTGCTGTTTGCTGGGGGATGGAGAGGCCATTCTTTGGGAGTGGAGGCCATAGCTGGGCAGAGAGGCCTAAGCATTGTCCAAGGGAGTGAATTTGAGGATGGTGGTGAGAAAAGAGGCAGCCTGGGTGAGAGGGGAAGGTAGGCGAGCCTTCTGAGGAGGAGGACACCTGTTGCTGGGCATGAGGGTGGCAGGTATGGGAGTGGGGATTGGGGGGGCGAGGGCAGGGTAAGTGCTGGGAAGAGAGGACAGTGGGCACTCAGGGTCCAGCAGATCTTGAGAGCCATCAACCCGTGGTGCATGGCGGCCCTCTCTGACCACACAGGGGCTGTGTAAGAGCAGAGGCCTCAGGCGGAGGAGCAGATCCAGGTGGGGTGTGTGTGTGTGGGGGGGGGGGGACGGGGCAGGGGGGAGGGGCTATGGCACTGACGAGTGAGGGGCTTAGGCTCAAGAATGCTATCTTTTCCTGAAGCTTTGTTCAACTCCACAGGCAGGGACTCTTAAAATTATTGATCGGAAGAAGCACATATTTAAACTTGCTCAGGGAGAATATGTTGCACCCGAGAAGATTGAGAACATCTACATCCGGAGTGAGCCTGTGGCACAAATCTATGTCCATGGGGACAGTTTAAAGGTGAGTCTCCTGTGCTGCAGCCCTCCCACGCATACTGGGCCTGCTGAAAAATCTAGGGTTATTGGGGAATAATTTCCTCAGTATTTGGTATTCGATCATAGTGGTAAACATTGATTTCCAATGAGACACCAGTATTCTTCTGTATATGAAATCGTGAGAGAAAATTCCTTTTAAAGGAGAAATCTTACTGGCTTATAGTTTGATAAATTGCAATTAGGTGAAAAAGTTGCTTGAAATAGTGGTAATGAACATTCCCACTACTTTTAACTTATGTTCCATCTACTTCCAAGAGGGATATAGGATTTATGCTCTTTAGATTTTGAAATATGCAAATGAACTCTACAGATAAATGGGTACAATATTGCAAATAATGGTACTGATGATAACATAGCTCTCTCTATATATATATAACTAATGTATTGAGCTAATAATATATATATGTATTGAGCTAATGTATTCAGCTAATGTTAACGTAGTTAAGATTCAATTATTGGAGAGGATTTATATTTATTCTGCTTTCAACATCATTTAGACTTGAAGTCGGAAAGATCACTGTGAATATATTCTGTGCTGTCATTGCATTCATTAAGCAAATATTATTAAAGAAAATGCTTTAAAAACTTAAAACGGAGCTCTTCATGAATGGGGACCATATTAATAAAACAATTTCAAAATGGTCTAGGAAACCTTGAGAAATATATGTGTTTGGGTTCGTAGAATTGTTTGGCTGGCATCTTAAAGGTGTCCTCCTTTAGGATTGGCATGAGAATCAAACGGTACTGATTCTTAATCTCCTTAAGCTTACACTTCATTAATTTTTTTTACAAAGTTAAGGAACTATATCAGAAAATAAACAGTTAAGAATGTGTGCTATATTGGTGGGAATGTTTCGTAACATAAGCATATACTTATTTTTAGAAAAGGATGGGATCAGAATAGCAGGAGGTTATTTTTAATGCTGGACCACAAATAACCACTTTAAAAGCTTTTGTCTTGACTGCGTTTTCCTTTGGTTGGGATTGCAGGCCTTTTTGGTGGGTGTTGTCGTGCCTGACCCTGAAGTCATGCCCTCTTGGGCCCAGAAGAGAGGAATTGAAGGGTCATATGAAGAGCTCTGTGCAAATAAGGTCTGTACCTTGGTTGCTGGACCTCCTGATGCTACTGGGTAATGGGAGGGCAGAAACACAGTAAAGCAGTGGAATTTGAATATGCAGGGACGTTTCTAACTTTATTTTAAATTTTTTTTTTTTTTTTTTTTTTTTTAGATTTTTATTTATTTTTTGACAGAGAGAGAGAGACAGCGAGAGAGGGAACACAAGCAGGGGGAGTGGGAGAGGGAGAAGCGGGCTTCCCCGCCGAGCAAGGAGCCCGATGCGGGGCTCGATCCCAGGACTCCGGGATCATGACCTGAGCCGAAGGCAGACGCTAAACGGCTGAGCCACCCAGGCGCCCCTCTAACTTTATTTTATAAGTGGTAGAAATCCTAAACCAGAGGTTCATCTTTTTGTTATTGTTGTTGAAGGAATGCAGATTTCTTCTTAGAAAGTTTGATAAACTAACTATTGAACTGTTGGTGGGAGACGTCACAGAAAGCTCGTCCAGCCCTGCTGTCCTGCAGCTTGCAGTCAAGTCCAGAGAGGGAGGTGGCTGACCCAAGGCCACACAGCTGACACAGCTGGTTAACAGCACTGTCAGGTGTGAGTATAGGCCTTCTGACTCGCTGGCCTTGCTCTTTCCAAACGTGAGGTGGCTTTTGTACATACTGGACTTAGACAGTCAGGGAGTTGAGAAAAAAATAACACCTTCCTGCTTAGAGATTTAGCCACTCAGGCATGTGTAGGGTCCTATGGAAGAGATCTCTGTGCTCTGGCTCAGCATCACCTCATCCAGGCACATGGTCCATTTTTCAGCAGCACCCATGGACCTGAGCACTCCCTCTGGGTCCTGGGCTCTTCTGGGGGTGACAGCGTCCCTGGGACTCACCGGGCTGACCAAAGAGCCACTTTAAAAAATGGAGTGGTCCCGGGCGCCTGGGTGGCTGGGTTGGTTCGGCCACTGCCTTCGGCTCAGGTCATGATCCTAGAGTCCCAGGATCGAGTCCCGCATCAGAGGGAGTCTGCTTCTCCCTCTGACCCTCCCCCTTCTCATGCTCTCTCTCCCTCTCTCAAATAAATAAATAAAATCTTAAAAAAAAAAAATGGAGTGGTCCCTTAGCCTGCTCGTGGTCACTCCTTTGTTCATGCCTGGCACTCGCTTGCCTCAGGAGAGGTGGTGAATGTGTGCTGCCTGGGAGTGTCAGCCCCAGGGAGGGGGTGGAGGTGAGGGTGGGGTGGGGGTTGGCCCAACCACCAGTTGTACTTTGCTCAAGACTCACTGTTTCCTCTACCTCTATTTTGAAATGTGTTTTTGCCTTGTCATTTTTCCTCTATGGTCCCATTCAGGAGCTGAAAAAAGCCATTTTGGAAGATATGGTGAGGTTAGGAAAACAGAGTGGACTCCATTCGTTTGAACAGGTAAATATTCCCTTCCCCATACTTGTTACAACCCTTCATGCAGTGCTGAAAATTACACTCACCCAAGGTGACCCTGACCTAGATTCTCCACCCCCCGCATGCTCTGGCCGTCGGACGGGCTGTGTGCTAACAGACCCCTGCAGGCTTCCAAGCCGACTCTGCAGCAGCCTGCGTTCTGCGCTAAATAGGTTGTACGTCGAGTGAGACCATGCTTGTTGTTCTTGTAATCACAGACGTTCATAAATCTGAAATATTACCCTAGCTGTCACAGGCAGAGCGTGTGTGCGCATGGTTGGCCTGTCTCCAGGCTGCCTACAGTACTCAAGACCATAGTCCTCTCTTATTTTTATTTTTATGGGGACTGTCTTCTTGGCTACAGCAGGCGAGCTGACTTGCTAGGACATCGGAAAGATCGTGCTCCTCGGGGTCAGTGATCTGTCAGCCCAGAGTGTCTACCACAAAGAGGAGGAAACACAGAATGTGTTGGGAGGTGACACAGCAAGCGGTCCTCTCAGACTCTTATCTTTGCAAGTTCTTACTGTAACTGAGTTCAGAAGCACCCTTGGTCCTACTTACCTACGTCCTTTATACGTCCTCTTCGGTCAAAAATTCAAAAAGAAAAATTCTTCAAGTAGAGACATAGAAATGCTCCGATTTTTAAAAATTTTCCAGCGTGTCTTTAACATAATCATTTTTAATAAAATTGTGTTTCTCCACTAGCGTTCCCAAATATAGTGTTAGTGTTAGGGATCTGCAGGGTTTTTAAGAATTTTAAATTTTGTGTGTTCATTTTGATGACGTGAAAACATTTTAAAACCAGTTTCAAATGTAAAACTCTTATAGCAAGTATTTGCGATTGAGAAAGCACTTCCACAGAGTCAGACTTTAATTTCTTAAGTTTCAAACTGATGAAATCTAAACATAGTTTCAGAATTGTTTTCTTTTGAAATAGATCTTTCTATTAATCTAGTTTGAGAAACACTACTTTACCCTCATCTGTCAGCATCTACGGCAAAAAAAGGCTTGGATGAATAAAATTTTCATTTAAAAAAATTATAAAATCAGAGGCCTTCAGGCAAGTTATATTTATCTTTCTGAATGAAAGTTCATTTCTGGCATCATTATTTAAATTTCTTTTAGGACTGACTTCATTGTCCTTCCATTAAGAGGAGCTGTGTGAGTGGATCATATGATGATGTAGAGCAGGGACCACAAATGGGTGGTCCGAGACCCATTTGTTCTGGGCCTGTGTGTTCCTCTGAATGGGGAACTAGGGGCTCTGGGTGCTTTGCTTAAGCAGGTTAGTTCCTGCCACTACCTTGTGATTCCTGAGGCTGGCACTCCCCCTGCTGGGTTCGGGATGCATTGACCTGCCCCAGGACACGGAGAATCTTAGCATTTAGGTGCTACGCAAAAAGATTACGCTGAAAAGCGGACCTTTGGTAAAGTTTCAGGTGTTAACCATTGCTCAAATTAGACCTTTACTGAGAGGAGAGGTAGTCTTGTCTTCCCATACCCCTTAAGCAGTTTCTGCTCTAATAATCGGCCCTCACCGTGGTAACCTCAAATACAGGGAAGTCATGCGGGCATCCCAAAGGCCTGAGTTTTATTGCCAAGCGTGTCACCTCTTCATTTTCTCTGTTCTCATTTTCCTCTTTGTTGGTCTGTGCATCCTCCACAACAAGCAGTGTGTGCCCTCAGCTGAGCACAAGAGAGCAAAAACCAGGCCTCATGCCTGAGGAGGGTGTGCTCCCACTCGTGTTCCGAAGATCAATATAAATTATTTAAGTTAATCCACAGTCCATTGTCAGCTTGCCCTTTTCCCTTTTCCTCAAAAATGAGTCATCAGTTAAGGCTTAACACTAATTATTTTGAAAACCACGCAAACACAAATAGATATCCAAGCCTAAGGTTTAAATCATTCACCAAAAGCTTTAGGAGTTCAGGCTCACTGGGCAGGGTTGATCTGAATTAACATTTGAACTAGATGAAAAAATTAATGTGATTTAATTTCCAGAAACAATTTCCTAGAACAAGGCCAATCATTATTAATTTATGGAGATTTTTGGAAGATATATTTTAATGAATAGATAGGAAGCATTTAAAATAACTCTATCAATAATTAAAATGTGTAGATACCTGGGAAGTTTTTGAGCATACTTAGCCATGATTTACCCATTTTCTTGGCATTTATATGTCTTATTAGTTTGTATAGACAATACCAAGTGACCTTTGACACTTGATAGATTTTTAAAATTCTGATGTGAATCTCTCACTAAAATATGTTGTGTTTCCTGTCATGGAAATGAATACTTACCTAACCAACTGGCCTTTAAATCAGACGTGGAAAAAAAAAAAAAAGAAATGAATTGAGCATTTGTCTAATTACAGTGGGTTTTGTTTTTACTTTATCTCTTCAGTCCTAAATTATTCACTCTGTTTATTATCTCTAAGCAATATTATGTGTTTCATTCAGTAATACCATTGAAAACTTAGAATACCATGTTTCTTCAGAATTATGAAAAGTTTTATGCTTTAATGAGTTGGCATAAATTGAAATTTTTTAGGTATTTTAATCCAATACAATATTTAAATGTTACAGTATTTCTAAACTAAAAAAAAAAAACCCTATGGAATCACTATTCAGTGGCAAGAGTGTAGTTTCAGAAAGGAAGCTAACATTTAGCATTTCCTTCCTTAACAAAAATTTTGCTTCTTGGGGCACCTGGGTGGCTCAGTCAGTTGAGAGGCCCAGGTTATGATCTCAGGGTCCTGGGATCAAGCCCCGCGCTCAGCAGGAGTCTGGTTGGGGATTCTCTCCCCCTTCCTCTTCCTTTATAAGAAGGAACCCCCGCCCCCCCCGCTCATGGGTGTGTGCGTGCCTGCACACACTCTCTCTCTCAAATAAAGGGATAAATCTTAAAAAAAATTTTCTTGCTTATCACAAATTGGAAAGCGAGTCTCACGTTGTGTTAGGCCTAAAGGGAGAATAAAGATTTTCATTCCTTTTTTTTTTCCACCCCACAAATCAACAGTTTGGTTTTATTAGAAAATATGAAATTATCGAAAATGAAAATTGGTTTTAACATTGGTTTACTTCTAAAAAAAAAAAAAAAACCTCTAAGTTTGGGACCCATAGTTAAGGTCAGTATTAGTTAAAGAACTGGTTTGACCCATTTTTTTTTTCCCCACTTACTGACTGGACTTTTAGTCACTCAGGCGGTTTGTATAGGTATTTTCATGGAAGAATTCAAACAGACCCAGAGCTGTAGGTCAGACTGATGAGCTGGGCGCCATATGCCTTGGCTTCCTGCAAGGCTGTATTTAGTGCCACTCCCTCTCCTCAAGCAGAGACTATTTGGTGGTGAGCCACAGTGAACTGCAGATGCCCCCGTCAGCCTTTAGGCTCGCTGTGAAATCTACCTGTTGGTTCAGTCCTTTGTTCCTAAGATCATAACGTTTTCTTCTGTAGTCTGCTGAGCATCTAAATAGCGTTCCATAGCTCTCCCTATGAAATTCATCTTCCCTGTACTTTATTGTTTGTAACAATAAAGTACCACCGCTAGATTTGCAAAGGTGCTCACCCCAAGCCTCTGTACTGAACACACACTCTCGTCCCAGTTACATTGTGTGCTCCACAGGCTGGGAGGAGCTCAGATGAGCTGAAACCCAGGCAGCAGATACGATATCATGGCATTTGCTTCTCCTTTTACAATTATATCACTAATTGCATTTACAGAAGAAGGTTGGCGAGGTCATTTGCCCTTACCAAAAGTCTTTATGTGGTACCATTTCTATCAGAAGAGAGCTTTAGAAAAAAAAAAAAAAAAGTTAGGGAAATTAGCACTGTCAATTTTCAGCTTTTCATTTTATGACCGTAAACGTGAGTTACTAAGTTAATTCACAGTATCTAAGATTAAGTTTGACTCAGATTATGTTCATGTTTTCTTTAAGCTAATTAGTTTTGTTGTCAAGTGGTGATTTCCAAACTTCTTTAAGCAGCAGAGCTTAGATGGCATCTTATCTGAAAAGTCGAGCTTGCACCCAACATCGGAGCGGTGCTGCGCTGGTGGGGTTGGGGCTGGAACCAGAGCCTCTCTCCCCCCAACCCCCCAACGCAACCATGTCACTTCATCCCTCCTCCACCCCACCTCCACACACCTCTGCTTCTCCACAACCTCATCCCTTCCCCCCCATCTACACGTGCCTCCACCACCCCAGCACCCCCAGCAGTGACCCCTGCAGAACCCCTCCTTCTCAGTGTGCTGTGTCTGAGAATGTCTCCCTTGGGACCTGTTTCCAGTGACTTTTGGGTCCCCTAGAATAGTTTATGTTTAATAAAAACAAATTAAGAAAAAAAAGCATATTCCAGAGGGTACAAAAAAATGGCAGCCCTATTCCTTACCATAGCCTTGCTTATTTGAATATCAAGAACACTGAAGGAGTTTTCAAGCAAAACATTTTTTACAAGAAACTTAACTAATTTTGAAAATTTGACAATACCCCTTTTTAGCCAAGAACCTCAGATTTCCATCAATTTATATCAGATATCCAAGTAGAAATCCTTTGTGTGTGAAGTAAAGTTGAGGCAGCTAACTATAATGCTAGCTCTAGTTTTAGCTTAACGTTCCCTCCTCACCTCTCCTCCACACACTCGAATCCTTAAAATGCTGTCCTTTTTATAGCGAAAGTGAACCCTTCATTTGAACAAATGTCTAAGAGACAAAGTGAATCTGATTTATTAATGCTGTGCTCATTTGAAAACTTTCACATTTTTAAATTACAAGCATGGGTTTAAAAATGCCAGGATTTGTTAGAATTTTTCTTTATGGATTTTTAGGAAGTTGGAAGTAGAGCTGTTTTAGGAGTCTTCTTTGTATAATGAGTTTCCGATCTGAATAATGAAGAGTTTTCAGAGCAAAGAGTTCTTTGCTGTCTCAAAAAGCCCACCTCACAGGACACAAGACTGTTAACATCAGAGGTTTTGAAAACAATCACTGACGTACTGAACATTTTGCAACTCTTTGCATACACTGATTTTTTCCCCATTTTTTCTTATTGTGGTAATATACACATAACATAAAATTTATCATCTTAACCATTTTTAAGTGCACAGTCTAGTAGTATTAGATGTATTTGTAATGTTGTGCAGTCATCACCACCATCCATCCCATAACTCTTCTCATCTTGTAAACGTGAAACTCTGTCCCCATTAAACAATAACTCCCAACCACCCCCCCAACCCCAGCCTCTGGCAACCACCATTTTACTCTCTGTCTCTGTGACTTTGATTACTCTAAGTGCTTCATATCAGTGTAATCATACCGTATTTATCTTTTTGTGACTGGCTTATTTCATTTAGCCTAATGTTCTCAAGTTTCATCCATGTTATAGCACATGTCAGAACTTCCTTCCCTTTTAGAACGAGTAATATTCCACATTTTGCTTATCCATCTGTCAGTGGACATTTGGATTGCTTCCATGTCTTGGCTATTATGAACAATGCTGCTATGAACATGGATGTACAAGTGTCTTTTCCAGATCTTGCTTTCAGTTCTTTTGGGTATAGACCCAGAAGTGCAATTGCTGGGTCATATGGTAGTTCTATTTTTAATTCTTTGAGGAACTGCCACACTGTTTTCCACAGTGACTGCATCATTTTACGTTCCCATCAGCAGTGCCCAAGGGTTCAAATTCCTCCACATCCTCACCAATGCTTGTTATTTTCTTTTTTTTTGGATAATAGCCATCCTAATGGGTGTGAGGGGGTACATAAATTGATTTTTGAAATAAATCATTTCCTGATTGTGTCCATTGAGTTTATGAACGGTTCTTATATGACAGTAGCATCTGACAAAGTGACCTCTCATTCTTGTCCTCCTGGCTCTTGTAACCCACACTCCAGTTCCTTTCTACTCGCCAAGTCGCTCCTCTGTCTCAAGCCCAGGCTGCTGCTCTGTCCTGCATACTGATACCAATATATCCAGTGTTAACCACTTGGTTGTCTCGGAAGCATTTCAGACTTTAACACAAATACTTGATCTTCCCTCCTCCGAAGAATCTTCTCACTCCTCCAGTTTTTCTGTTCAAGCAGAAACCTAGAGCTCTTCTTATTATCTCTCTTTCTCTACCACTTACCCAAGCAAATTGTAAGTCCTATCCTTTCTATCCCCCAAATCAATTTCTATCTCCAGAGCCAAGTTTTATAGCCCAAGTCACCCTCAGTCTTGTCTCTTGGCTGGTCTTGCAGTTTCCACTTTAACCTCACTTCAGTCCATCCTTAGCACAGTAGTTTTTCCAAAGAGCCATTCTGTCTCTCACTGCTTAAAAGCTGTTGAAAGAATCATGTCCAAACTCCCTGCTTTGGCATATTAATCCTTTATAACTTGGCCCCGGTGTGTGTCTCCAGTCCCATCGCTTTCTTCTCCATCTGTGCCATATGCTCAGCCTACACATGGAATGTCTCAAATGTGCTTTGGCACATGGTACTTCTACCTAGAGCACCCTCCTCTCCTTGGGCCATTTAGGAGCCACTCCTCCTTCCCCTTGCTGTCTTCACTGGGCTACAGCTGACTCATCCTTCAGAGTCAACTCAGGCATCTCTTTTCAATGAACCCTCCCCAAGCCTGGGGTGGGTGCTGTCAGAAATGCATTCAGCTCTAACAGAAAAGCCGCAGTGTCTTAAACACTTGGGTGTGTTTTTGTGTTTTTTCTCACATAAGGATAGGCAGTCCAAGGAAGATACAGGTCCTCAAAGGCCTAGTCTCTACCTGTCTTTCCACTCTCCATTCTTAGTATGTTGGCTTATCACAAGTTGGCCACTACAACTTTGGACATTGTCCATAATCAAGGAAGGAAAAAAGGAGAGTGGGTGGAGATAGATATGTCTGAACCTTTTATTATGAAGGCAAAAACTTTCCCTTCTCACTAGCCAAAAATAGATCTCATGACTGTCCTCTAGCTGCAGGGGTGGCTGGGAAATCAGGGAAGATGATTGTCATGGTTGGCATGGAACATTTTGGCCCCAAACCAAATCCCAGCAGGGAAAAAGTCAGGAGTGGGTATTGGCAAAGCAACTGATTCTGCCTGAGAAAGGTGACCTTCTCTGTGCTTGTCCCTATAGTAGCAATATCATATTGTCACTACAAGGTCATATAGCAGCATCTGTCATTAGATTATAAATCCAGGTGGGCAGGGACTCTGTCTTGTTATTCTTTGTATCCCTAATGCCTGACACATACCTGATACAAAGGAGTTGCTCAATAAATATCAATTACACAAAACAACAGATGAATGTATATGTGTATTTAACATGTATATTTTGAGTTAATTTTCTAAATGTCCATGACAGTTGACCATTGAACAACACAAGTTTGAAATGGAGGAGTCCACTTAGACATGACTTTTTTTTTCTTCCAATAAATATAGTATAGTACTGTAAATGTATTTTCTCTTCCTTATGATGTTCTTTTTTTCTTTATGATTTTCTTTCTAACATTTTCTTTTCTCTAGCTTACTTTATTGTAAGAATACAGTATATAATATGTATAACATGCAAAATATGTGTTGATTATCAACTATTTATGTTATTGGTAAAGCTTCCAGTTAATAGCAGGCTATTAGTAGTTAAGTTCAGGGAGAGTCAAAAGTTACACACGAATTTTTTTTTTAAAGATTTTATTTATTTATTTGACAGAGAGAGACACAGCGAGAGAGGGGACACAAGCAGGGGGAGTGGGAGAAGCAGGCTTCCCGCAGAGTGGGGAGCCCGATGCAGGGCTCGATCCCAGCACCCTGGGAACATGACCTGAGCCGAAGGCAGATGCTTAACGACTGAGCCACCCAGGCACCCCTACACACAAATTTTCAATTGCTCCCCTAACCCCGTTGTTGTTCAAGGGTCAACTGTACATACCTAGGGAGTAGTTAGGATTTGGTGCACTTCTTACTGGTGCTACCCGGGCTTTTCTGCCAGAAGATTCTGAGAAAGGGTTTGTTGTTTCAGTTTCAAAATTGCATTTTGGACTTTGAATAATATGCATGTAAGGACAAATGACACGAATGTTTAGCAAATGGTATTTGTAGTCACATTGTGTCTCTGTGCCTCAAGTCCATGAGAGTTTTATTTTTCAGAAGTGTAATAAAAAATTGTTATTAAAAAGTCTGTTGCAGCAATTCATAACCCTGTTTGCTATTTAATGATTTGGGTCTATTATCTCAATAAAATCATTTAATTTAGACCCAGCTGTCAGTCAGGACACAATTTCTCGGAAGCAGTATCACTGAAAGATTAAACTCAAACCCAGGTCATAAACTTCTCATGGGATTGTCAGTGACCCTTTCAGATGGAGCCCCACGTGGGAGGAATCTGCCCAGGCCCTCCTAGTTAATTCAGCTATCTCTGGTTCTCATTTCCGCATTTTGTAGAGGTACTTTGCATGAGGGGGCCTAGGATCTGTCTCATAGAAATAGGAAGTGTGCAACAGTACACCTGATCCCTCCATGCCTCCTCCCAGTAGATGTGATAGAAGCCATGGCAGGACTTTTTTTTTTTTTTTTAATGTAGACTTATCATGTCCCCCCAAGACTTTATATTCCTCCTATGAATTGCAACACCATCCATGTGTCCATTCCAAATCAGAGACCGGGAGTCCTGGAGGCTGCCTCCCTCTTTACTACTGAATGGTTCTTAGAACTGCTTACTTGTATCGGTCTCTGCCACTGCTCTAAGTGTAGGTAGGTCCTTATCTCGTCTCCCATGGATTGGCCAGATCCTTCCGATTGGTTTCCCTGTTTCTTATCTTAATGTTCTCAAAAAAAGTTTTCACATTTCTCTTGGACACATCTTTCTAAAATGTGTATTCAGCCATGTCACTGCCCTGAATAAGAACTTCCACAGCCTTCCTACTGACCTCAGCCTGAAGTTGGAGCTCCTCTATCAATGGTCACATCGACCACTTTGGCTCCATCCCTTACCCCATTTCCCTCCTACTTCATGTAACTACAACCAGATACCCCTTGGATTTCCTTTCTCACTCCCATAGCTTTGTTCTTGGGGTTGCCTCTGCCTAGAATGCCCTCCACCACCCACCTCTCCTCCTTTGCTGGTTAACTCTCACTTGTTCTTTAACACTCACCTAATTTGGGAAGGCTTCCCCCTCCCGCTCCTCCTTCTCCCCTACCATACTGCATTCAGCACCTGTCACTCTGTGCGGACCACACTGGCTGACAATCGCTCTATGTCTGCTCTGCTGGATGCCAGTGGGCACCCCCTGTGGGCAAGGGCACTCATGATTCTTCTCTGCGTCCTCAGTGCCTGGCACAGAATAAGCAGCCAGTTCATTTCTGTTGATTGGCCAAATGAAGAAATAGGAAGGGGAAAAGGTGGCTTGCAGACATGTTAAATAGGCTGAAATGTTTATTAATATAAATTTGACTTTTAAATGAGCATAGTGTTTCTGTATCAATATATCTATTCTTATATGCCTGTTTACTTTTATCATGTGTGCTGTAAATGCTATGTTATATTCCTGATAAAGACGTATTCTGCATTTGGTTTTTAGGTTAAAGCCATTCACATCCACTCTGACATGTTCTCAGTTCAGAATGGCTTGCTGACACCAACACTAAAGGCTAAGAGACCTGAGCTGAGAGAGTACTTCAAAAAACAAATAGAAGAGCTTTACTCAATCTCCATGTGAAGTTCAAGGAAAGTTCTTCTCAGTATAATGGACTGTGTAGCAATACTATAGTTATTCTTGAAAGTAATGAATCAGAATGATGCAGCCGAAAATGAATAAGCACGTGACCTTATGATTGAGCCTTTTCCTGTCCCAAGAGGTCTTTAACAATATTTTCTCTATCATCACTGAGTACACTTTATTTTTATTAAAATGATATTGTAACAAGCTGCTAAAAATATCACAGATGGCAATGTAAAAATCAAGACTTTTCTCAAGGACTGTGTACCACTAAAAGTAATATATTCTCAATGTTCACAGAACTATTAAACATAAAGGAAAAATATAACTGATATACTGTACTTAATTATTTGTGGAATAGTAACCAGATATAGCAAATATCTAGGCAATGTGGACTACCTCATTCAATAACTGATTGTCAAAATCACAGTTAAATCAGACTTAAAAATTAAAACTATGTGTACAGAATCATGCTAAAACAAGACATAATGCACATTCTACGTAAGTTCAGAGTCTTTATACATGACAATTTTTACTGATGTGAACAAGTTTTCCCACTCATTTTTTACTTTTATTCATGAAAAATGCAAGTTCAGATATTCTTGAAACAAGTGTTATATTTATATAACATTTTACGAAGATCTCTCAATACATTTTCTCATTTATTAAACTCATTAAAATATTCAGGAACTATCTAGAAAAAAATGTATAGCGACTTCAAGGATAATATGTGTATATCCATGGACTTCTTACACATGTATTTTAAAAGATGTCTGTGATGAATGGACCTTTGGGGGAGACTTGGGAAAAGAAACCCAGAATTATTTCTCAGGATAGGCAGCGATTAATGTACCTATGTTCCTTGCTGGGTTCTTCAGGCCTTCCATTCTCAATATGTCCATGCCAGGCCTGGGAAACCCAATATGGCTATAATCCTGAATAAGGGGAGGAGGGAATGTTATTTCCAAAGAAAATAGGTTTTCTACAACCTAATTTTGAAGAACCTCTTCAAAATACCCCTAGAAGACTTTTTAAGTCCATCATAGATAAATATCTCATAGGGCATAATTCCATTCATAAAATCTTTACATGCTTCTAAGCTTAACCATGGAAACCTCCTTTCTTGCATTATGTGTTTAGATACTTCTTGCACCTGAGTGCCGACAATCACATATAATTAAAGCCCAGCATGGACAGCAGTTAAGTTCCAAGCTACAGACTGTGCATCTGCAGAAGGAACCGTCCCTAGGCAAGTGTCATCTTCTGTAGAGACAGGACTCCGCAAGCAGACATGGGGGTAGTGCTCATAGTCCTGAAGTTCCTCTCTGCTGGAGCAACTCCAAGCTGTAAATAAATGCTATTGGTTTAAAAAAAAAAATGCATTATCACACAGGCCTACTGGATGAATCTGCATCAGTGATTATACACTTATATTTCAGTCTTGGCAAAAGTGGATCACACCTTCATTTGATGCATTTATCCAATTTTTACATATTCCTTTGGTATATTCTTTCTGCAGACCCTCTACTTATAAATCTGACTTTTAGTATATGTGCTAGTTCAGTGCATATTAACTTTTAAAGGCAGTTCTGAAAAAACAAATTCTAAAAATGTCCAAGGCCACATCTATATAGCATTAATTTTTTATATTTAATATGTTTGACTAATTAAAAGAGAAAATCATTACCTGAATTAGATATTCATACTATTTTAAATAAGGCAAGTAGTAGCTTCACATCTGAAGAAGATGAAGCCGCTTCCCATTGTCTTTCCACTCAACCAAAATTTCATAGTTGTCTTTTGTTTCCAAAAGGATTTTGGACAATGTAACATAAGCAAATAATTTAAAACTTATATTGATTCTATTTATACCTCACTGTAGTTAGATATGATTGATCATGGACAGCTTAAGCATTTCTTCTTTTTCTCACTTTAAAGATCTTCATGTGTCTTCTGGCCTTCCTGATCTGTGTGAAAAGCATCACACTTGGGCCAATAAATAGGTTACAGCAGGTGTGCTGAGAAAAGTAAACAGTTGGTGCTAAATATACTGTAGGTACATTTATCTATTCCTCTGTTTAAGTCTGCTGAATTTCTTAATAAAGGAGAAATAAAACAATATGTGTTAATAGAAAAATCTCTCTTGCTTCAGATTTCCCAACTTCATTTTGGGGGAAAAATTTTGTATTTCTCTAATGAATATAGAAAAAGGCTATGTACTTAGGGCGTTCACATTTATAGTGGACATCAGATCTGATGTAAATCTAGAGGTATAACAGAGATCAGTTACAGAAAACATGTTCCAAAATGTTTGGCCTTTTATCTGTTTTTCATTCAAATGTAAATTAGTAACGTAATTAGTAATATAAATTAGTAATTTTCACATTTTGCAAACTAATCCTGTGTATATTTTAAAATAAGATATACACCAATTTTTTTTCCTTTTGCCATGAAAGATATCTTTATATTGTATTGTAATTCCCCTCCAGGAGAGAGAGAAACTGAGGTGTGGCGTGGAGGCCTAGTTCCACATTTAGGAACTCACAAACTCACAAGTCCAGGAAATAAACATACATGTTTCCCTCATATGTGCAAGTCAAACTTTCATTCTAAGTAAAACTGCTAGCATGAGAAAAAATAGGACTTTCCACTGCAATTTTTATAGTCAGGTAATGTTTCAGCAGCTTGAAGGTAGCGCTTAATTTGGTTGTATTACCCATCAACGAACTGCTCATCTTTTATTTTTTCTGCAGTAAAGAAAATGAATTATTCTTTATTTTCCAAATGTATAAAGCACAAAGGTGATATAGTTATTTCGAATACAAAATACTATGAAATGAATGTAAACAATGGAAAAATGTATTTTTTGCATGAAAACAGACTACTTACGAACTTGCTTCATATCTCAGGAAAAAAAGAATGAATAATCATATATAAAATTGATAAATTATATGTTGAATTAAGTTGCTATATTTTCTTGCCTGTTTTTATTTTAAGGAAGCATAAACATGAAAAGGAAAACAATCCTGATAGTCTGAATTTTTTCTCAAGTATGCACACAGTCCTTTCTGTGATTCTACAATTAACTGCAGTGAGAATGGGATTAGCATTTAAGCGAGGACAAAGCCCTAAAGGAGGAACTCTTGACTTAGAACAATGAATGGTCCTAACCCAGAGGCAATAGATAAATACCTGGAATACAAGCATTTCTACACCTTGTCCCAAACTGAAAAGGTTTTATTGAGGTGACAGTGGCTTTTAGACATTCACTTGATTGATTAATTTTCCTTGTTAAGTCATCGCAACAATTGCATGGGGCAGAGGGAAATGGATATTTTTTGAAGAACTGCTTATTCTCCTTTCAATTTTTAAAAATTGAGGAGATTAAAAATTACCTTTTAAATATGCATAAAAGTATCTTAACTGTAATTATATTTTTAGTTGCTTTGTTACAATAGCATGCCTATGAAATATAAAATGCATTTATGAAAACTTTTGTAAAAAAATAAAGATTTTTCATTTCTCAAAGTTGCTTATAATTACTATTTTATATATTTATATAGCATAATCCCCTGATGTTAGCATATTAATAGTCATTGATAATCATAAACAGTATATCAAGCTTTGTCACACTAGTCAGCATACTCTGCATTCTCTTTAAGGATCCTCAAACTCCAGAGATTTACAGTCCCCACCCAGAGACTCTCCTTTGCTCTGCACACTTCCTTTTACCAAATGTGTCCTGAATTTAAGTCATTTTTATACTTTTAAAAGAACAAATAACTGTATTCAAATTTTCCATTGTGATGCCCCTTAAACAGTACTTCTATAATGTCTTTTACCCACATACAAGCTAATGGTTACACTTTCTTAAAATGGTATATTCTGCCATGCCTCAGTTACGCAGACTGCCTTCTCTATAGATTTGCTATTGTCCACCCCTCTGTTCTCACAGCTGTTAGTATAGTTGGGGCCATTCTCATCTCTTGTCTGGAATATTACCATTCTTTCTTAATTAGTCTTCCTGTTTCCACCCTAGCTTCCTTAAATTTCACCATCCACATTTCAGTCAGTGTGATCTTTCTAAATTGAAAATCTGGTCATGCCACTCTCCTGATTAATATTCCTTCGAAGACTTCCCACAGTTTCCAGGATAAAGTTCTGACTCCCTGGTTCAGCACACAAGGCCTAGCATCTCTTCTCTTGCCCTTCCCCCTTGGAGCCTTGGCTCCAGTCATACCAACGACTTTATGTAGTGTCCTAAAAGCATCATGCTCTTCTGTGCCTCCATGTGGCACATATGGTCTCCTTTTCATAGAATGCCATAACCTTTAATCCCCCTGCTAACTTCCACCGTGCAGCTCTTAAAACAGCTCAACTATCCTTTTATCTTAGAAGATTCCCTCTGCCCCACTCCCACTCACACTGTGAGTTGCTTGAGGTTGTAGCCCCAGTGCCGAAGGTCTGGTCTATAGTGGATGCTCAAGAATATCCATTTAGGGGCGCCTGGGTGGCTCAGTTGGCTAAGCGTCTGCCTTCGGCTCAGGTCATGATCCCAGGGTCCTGGGATGGAGCCCCACATCGAGCTCCATACTCAGCTGGGAGTCAGCTTCTCCCTCTCCTCCCTGCTGCGCTTTCGCTCGCTCTCTTTGTCTCTCTCTCTCTGAAATAATTAAATAAATAAAATCTTTTTAAAAAAATCAATATCCATTTAATGAAAAATCCCCTTGGTTCTTTTTTATGCATTCATGCATAATGTTCATATGCATTAAGATTGCAATACCTGCAGATACTTTTCATCTATCACTGTGGTTTTTTTCATTCTTGTCAAGTAAGGAAAAATAAAAACAAACTGATTTTCAGTTGTACCTTGAAACCTATGGGTAGAACCATAAACAAAACTGCTCAGTGGGTCAGTCACTCCATAAAAAGGCATACAGAAAGATTTCCTCTGGGATCTGGGGAATCCTAAAGCCACAAACAGGCTTTGAAAATATTAAAAAAAAAAAAAATTTCCTCCGAAATCTCTTCAAAATTTGGAATTTGTTTTCCCATGGAAGTTTGCAACTCCATAACTGCTCCAAACCTAGTCAAACCCATCACATGGCTGAACTGAAACAGTGATAGCAGAATTCTGAGTTTAGATATGGAAGGAGTGCAGAGGGAGATGGGAGAAGTTCAGTTTAACACTCATGGATGAATGCTTGCACTGGCATTTGTGTATTTGGGGACAGAATGGGGGGAGACAGATAACTGAATTGAGATGTGTCTGCCCTACCTCATCCTTTTGTATGGGACACATCTCCTTCCCTTTTATAGCCTGGTTCTGGGTGAAGCTTTAAACAGACCAAGTCTGTTTGTAGTCTCTTTCATCCCCTTGCTACCAAGGGCTTCGAACTCTTTTCCTTGCTCCCCCACCCCCTGCCCAACCATGTGTTAGGAGGAACGGGGTCATGACAAACACACTAGCCAAATGCCAGCTGACTCCTGCCACCTATGCCTATCATCTGTCATAATGAACGTCCCTAGGCTGCAGTTTCCTCAGCTGCAGAATGAGGAGGCAACTGGACTATCTCTAAGGACCTCTTTTGACTCAAGAAATCATTCCAAAGTTTTTCCAGTTTTGAAACCCTATGTATTAACTCCCATAAATCTTTACTTGATGGCATTTCGGTAAACGCAGACCAGTAGAGTGAGACAGACCTCTATAGGGCCACCAAAGTACAGATCAGCTTTTGCTTTACGCTGCTTTCCTTTTTCATTGTTTCTTCCATTTCTAGGTGTAGGGCATGGAAGGACCCAGACCTCCCACAGGTCATTTAAGAACTCCAAGTTTTTTTCACAACAGCCCCCAAAGGGAGAGAGGAGAGCCTGGAGACCTGACTTGTAAACTAGAGACTGCCTGTCAGCATATTATGGATATAACTAAAGAAAGGAGGTTGAAATATGATCATTGCTTTGTATTGCAACAACACAATGAGATCCCAGACTGAAGAACCATTTCTAACACACCTCTGTATCCCCAGGACCTACCACAATGTCTAATACAGACTAAGGTACTGAGTAAGTATTGATTCAGGGACTCAAAGCACTGTATCTAATTAGGTAAGAATACCCACCCTTCTGTTCTTTACAAAGCTAAGTTTTAATGATTACTTATATATATTGAATCAACTGTCATGACTTTCTATGAGGCTATTCTAAATTTAAAAAAATTTAGAGTGATTTCATTATGAAAATATTGTGGCTGTATGTGTGCTATAGTCACACATACAATATTGGAACATCACAAAAAAAGTCTTCGAGTTTTTGTAATTTTATCTCTACAAATGCATTTTTTAATGTTGTGAAATGTTTTTTTTAAAAATAGGAAGATGGTTATTATGTGCACAATATGTTTATCAGATGCAGCCAGATGGTTCAACCACAGTTTACGGAGAGAGGGAGGTCATTCCTACATTCCTGCAATGATGCAGATCAAGTGAACTGAGCCCCAAGACGGTAGAAGGTAAGAAATTCTCTACCTTGACCATAAGGCTGCCCAGATGTCCAGGAGATAGCTCCTGGGCAGGGGCGAAGGGATTCCACTATCCTTAAGAAAAAATATCCTGAAACCAAGATCTTCGAATGCTCAGACTCTCAAATACCACGGCCCCGGGACTGAAGCTCATTGCTCAGGAGGATATTCTCTGCTGGTTTAACGTACTTTCGTTCCTGTTTGATCTTCCCGCACTGAGTCAGGTGACGCCCCGCCGCCCCTGTCCCCCTGTCGCCTCCCCTGCTAGATTCCCTATGTTCAGACGCCAAAACTCCATTACCAAGGCTTAAATGCAATGTTATGAGAGGGGCTGAGCCATCAGTAGCATGCACGTGACGGGCCTATCACACTAAAGAAAAAATGAAAGCAAAGGAGCAACCTCCTGGACAACGAAAAGATTTTTTCCCCATTAGCTTCCCTTCAGGTGAGAAACACGTGAGTCTGCGCCACGGGTCAGGCAACCACGCGTGCCCACTGCCAAATACCCGGACGCCACACCTCCAGGAAGGCGGGGGCCTTCTTCAAGGGGGCGGAGCATCGTCCTCGTTATTCCGCTTCCCAGAAGCCATCGCGCAGCTTGGTGGAGATAAAAAAAAAGGGCGGGAGCGCACCGGGAGGCTCCAGTCAGTCAGGCGTTGGCGCTGTGGGCCTTTATCTTTTCTTCGCCCGCCTCCTGCCGTTCTGCTCCGCAGGCAGCTACGTTGCCAGGACGCTGGCGCACTCAGACTGTAGCTTGTTTCCTCAGGAAGGCGAAGAGACAGGCTGTGGAGGCCCAAGAGGTCCCCGAGGCCGTGGGGGTGGGGTGGCAATGTGGTCACTACGGGTCTATACCCGCAAGAAGCGGGCCGGCCAGAGGCTCAACCTAACCCCGACACCGGACCTAGGCCCCACCGCGAAGGCAGAGGCCCCCCCAGGTCCAGGCAGAAGGCACGCTGCGCACTGTAAGACCCGACTGGCAAGCCTGTGGAGCAGGCCCAGGGTGGGCGAGCGAAGTTGCGGGGGGGGGGGGGGGGGGTGACTAGGCCTCGGCCCAGGGACACCCGAGCGCGGCAAGGCGGCCTCCAGGGCTTTGCCCTGAAATATGCCGTCCTCTCTTAGGCCTGAAAGGAAACGCACACCGTTTGCAGAAGATCTCAGAGAAAGCAGAGTGCAGTGGGCAGGGAGTTAGCGGCTCTAGGCCACCGAGGTGCGTAAGCCACTAGTGCCAAGCCCATGCCTTCTGCCTCCTCCAAACTTCAGTCCTCCTTTTTCGCCTATAGCCTCTCCTTCTAAGAGTCAAGGAAGAAAATAAGTGTAATACTATTTACGATTTGGCTCCTGTTGGGACATAGACCCAGAAATTTGACTTAAGAAAGATTTATTTATTTAAAAGATTTATTTATTTGAGAGAGAGGGAGAGAGAGAGCAGACAGAGGGAGAGAGAGAGACTCCCAAGCTGACTCCCTGGGGAGCGCGGAGCCCCAGGGGCTTGATCTAGGACCCATGAGATCATGACCTCAGCCGAAATCTTTAGTGGGAGCTCAAATGACTGAGCCACCCATGTGCCTCTGGAAATATTTATTTAAAAATATTTTTTAAAAGAGCAGTTTTGCCAACTCGCCAACTCACTTGCCTAAAAGCAAGTGAGATAAATCCTTCAGGAAAGCATTCGTAGCACCAGCGAATATTGGTACAATTAACCCACTGGAGTCTTTACTTTTTCCTAATGATGTCCCCAAATAGCCTTTAAGATTCTGAACAGTGTGAACTGTGAACGGAGATGTGGAGAGCCAAATCCAGACCATGCAAATTAATTGCTTTGTTTGTTTGTTAGCCCTCGGTTAAGAGTTACAGGACAGGAAAGCCTGCAAGAAAATCGCACTAATGAAGAGACCCCAGATGAGAAGATAGCTCCATTGAGTGTATGTATATTTCTCTTACGGACCTTGGATATACTTAAAGCAGAGACCAATGGTAACTGATGTGCCTCCAGATTAAACTGTAATAAGGATTTTGTTCAATAGCTACATAGCTTCCTAGCGTTTTTGTAAACATTGGTGTTTTCTCTTTAGACAGGGTCTGGAATTTCTAATTCTGGTGGATTCATAGTCATATTTTTTTTGTTTTTAATTTCCGTTGACAAAAATTTGAGAAATGCCCGTTACTCACTAATTTTCTATGAAACAGGTATCTGTAAGTTTTTCTTAGTAACTCCCTTACGTATAGTAGCACTTAAACCATTTTAAAGCCATTTTCATTCTCATTTGAATTTCCATTAACTAGAAAGTGTTCATTACCATTAGAATATTATATAACTTCTTGACCTACTCTATTTAATATGGATTCTGTACAATATTTTAAAGATACATAGTAATTTGGAGAAACTCAGATTTTAAAAATTGCTTTGACTCATCTACCATTAGCGTTAAGTAGTCATGTTCCAGAGCTTTAGCTTACATATCTCTCTAAAACATGTGTTTTGGGGGTGGGCAGTTTCAACAAAAGGCATTTTTTAAAAATGCTTTACCCCAGATTTTAACAGTGTTAAGTGTTCCTTGTAGATGTTTCAGATTATACCAAAAAAAAAAAAAGTGTTTAAAAGGTTTCTTCTAATTTTTTTGTATTTCTTTACATTCCTTCTTTCTGTGCCCTTTTTTTTCAATTTAGAGATTGTTATCTTATTGTATATTCCTCTAACATTAAATGGCCTTCAAAAATATGATTTTTAGTGTCTAAATAGTGCTTTGTCTTATAGATAAATATACTGTAATTTATATAACTATTTTCCTGTGGTTGGAGGATTGAGATTGGATCATGTTTAAAGTTTGATTCATGTTGGCCACTTGGCACCATTTTACCTGATACTTTAAAAGTACATATATTTTATTGAACACTACATCTGAAACTAATGATGTACTATATGTTGGCTAATTGAATTTAAATTTAAAAAAAGGAAAAAAATACATATATTTGATAGATGAAAAGTAGCATTTATTTGACACTGCATTTCTCTGAATGCTAGTAAAGTTTATACTTTTTTTTCCTCATTTTATTGGCCATTTGTGTTTCTTTTTTTGTGAAATGCTTATTCATTATATATTGTAGATAGTTACACTTTTATACACACATGTAACAAATATTTTTATATTTTTTTGTTTGCCTTTAATCATATTCCTGATATTTTAGATTCATCAGTCTTTTCATTTATTTTGCTTTCATATTAAGAGAAAGAAAAGCCCTTCCTACCTAGGGGATCAGAAAAATATTCACCTTTAACTTCTAGTTGCTGGTTTATCCCACAGTAGTTAGTTGACTAGTATATTGCTGACTCTGTAAATATGTCCACGTTATTATATTTTAATATTTATTTTTAGATTTAATATTAAATACCAGATTACATCTGTGATTAGTAGGCTGAAAGAATCTATTACCTATGAAACTGATACACAAAGTTGATATTAGTTTTTCATTTTCAAAATAACCAAATCAATGTGATGTAATATAATATGAAAATATTCAGTCCCATAATTTGTGCTATATCTTTAATTCTTATTTCCCTTAGGAGTCAGTGACTGATGACCTCCAGGTTGACTGTAGTTCGTCCAATAGTGAGCTAGTGTCAGGTAAGATTGTCAGATGTGAACTCCCTCAACTTTGTTTCTTACAGATATAAGCATCCATTTGTATTTTTGCCTCATCTTCCCATCTCAGTGGAAGAGGTGTCTTTCTCCTAGTCCAAGGTGAATCCTTCTGCCCGTACAATGGACGTCATCCTCAAAGCCTTCAAGCACACACCAGTAAATTAAAATTGAGATAAATACTACAAAAGAGATTGACTCGAGTATAACTAATTGAGTTTAATTAGAGAGTTTAGGGAAGGCTTCCATGAGGGAATAGCAATTGAATTGAGATAGGAAGAAAAGGAGAAATTAACTATGCAAGGAGATGAGTTAAGAGCCATCCAGGCAGAGGGAACAGCATGTGCAAAAAGACCCTAATATGGCACTAAGCCTCATGAGTTCAGTGAACTGAAAGAAAGCCAGTGTGGCTGTAGTACAGAGAGGAGGGGGAAATGCAATAATAAGACAAGGTTGAACAGAGAGAGGCCTTGCATAACCTTGTAGGCTATGTCAAAGATTTTGGTGTTTGTATTTGGAGCAGCAAGAAGCCACTGAAGTCTTCCTTAGGAAAATATATGATCACCTTGGCTGTGGTATGGAAATAAGCATGAATGGATGCAAACAGACCAGATGGGAGGTTATTACAGTAGGTTAGGGGGAAATGATGGCACTTTGTACTAAAAGATGACATTGGAAATGGAAGGAAGTGAGCATAACTCATGACAATTTTAGGAAGTGAAACTGACAGAGTTTGGCAAATGAAGAACGAAGGAGATGGACGTATCAAAGATGACGTCTGTTTCTGGCTTGAATAACTGGATATAAGGTGATGCCATTTACTTCATTTACTTACTTTACAAACAAAATCTTGTTTGAGGGAAAGATCATAAATTATGTTTTTAATATATTAAGTTATGAGTACTTTTAAAATGATTAAGTAGAATGCCAAATAGGCAGTTGGATATGGAGGGCTGCTGATAGAAATTTATGAGCCGTCTACATATTGGTATAATCAAAGTTATTTTTAAAAATAAGAAAGGATGCCATTAGCATACCAGAAATCCTGAGGAATTCTTAAAAGCAGATGAGATCAGACTGCCGAATATCTGAAGAGCAGAGAAAACCACTGCTGAGGTAATAATAGCTCTAGAAACATTTGAAGCAGTTGGTCAATCAATGCAAAAAAAAAAATTGTAATAGAAAGGACCCTGAAGGAATTATCAAGGTGATGGATTAAACACTACATTCTGTAACTATGTGGCCTGGTTCCTCCTCCTCATCCCTTTCTTACATTGGAAACATTGGCAGTTACAATGCTGGCTGCCAGGATAAACCCTGGGAACTACTAAGCAAAGTGAACTAAGGGTTTGGCTCCTAAGTGTCAATTTTGGGCCTGGAGTGAGAAGCAGAAGAGAGTCTGAAGTAACTCCACATTGCCACAAGGATAGCAGAGGGAGAAAAAGGTGAAAGAGATAGATTATGCTTATGCTTGTTAACCCCAGGATAAAGACATAGTATGACTCTCTGAAGTGGGATTTCTTTTCCCTTTTTTTAAGATTTTTTATTTATTTATTTGAGAGAGAGAGTGAGCATGTGCACATGAGAGAGAAGGAGCAGGAAGAGGGACAGAAGCAGGGAGCCTGGTATAGGGCTGTGTCCAAGGACTCTGGGATCATGAGCTGAGTTGAAGGCAGATACTTAACTGACTGAGCCACCCAGACGCCCCTGAAGTGGAATTTCTGATAATGGAGGCTTGTGGTGTATACACTAGCCAGACAATTAGGACAGTGCTCCATGTAACCTATAATACCCAGAAAATACAGGAGGACATCACCATGCAGAACACAGATTCTCAGAATGTCTCAACACTCATAAAAGTCTCCAGAAGTAGGCTGCTGTTTCAGAATTTATATGCACTGCTTTACAAACAAAGATTCTCAAGTAGAGATATGAACAGACAACCAGAAGCAGCCAGACCTTTGAATAAAACCAGTGGCATGGAAGAGAGGCAACAAATCGAGCAAACAGAATAACTAACACCTGAGAAATAGCAAAAAACTTTAAATATCTCTTTAAAGACAAGAGGCCGGGGTGCCTGGGTGGCTCAGTTGGTTAAGCGTCTGCCTTCAGCTCAGCTCATGATCCCAGAGTCCTGGGACAGAGCCCTCTACTGGGCTTCCTGCTCAGCAGTGACCCTGCTTCTCCCTTTGCCTGCCGCTCCCCCCCTGCTTGTGCATGCTCACTCTCTCTCTCTCTCTCTGTCAAATAAATAAATAGAACATTAAAAAAAAAGAAAAAAATCGGGGGTGCCTGGGTGGCTCAGTCGTTAAGCATCTGCCTTCGGCTCAGGTCATGATCCCAGCATCCCAGGATCAAGCTCTGCATCGGGCTCCCTGCTCTGTGGGGAGTATGCTTCTCCCTCTGCCTGTCCCCCTGCTCGTGCTCTCTCTCCCTCAAATAAATAAATAAAATATTAAAAAAATAATAATAAAGACAAGAGGCCATTGGATCCATAATATAACAATCTGTTTTAACAAAAACTATAGTCCCTAGAAACTAAACATATCGTCAAATTTAAAAACTCAGAAAATGATCCAAATATTGAAATGAATTCAGCTCAAAATCAAATTAGCTGGCTAGAAAATAGGATAGAGAAATATTTCCTAGAATATAGTACAAAAGAACTTGGGAGGTGCTCAACAAATGCATTTCCTTCCTTCTCCCCTCTTCACCTGTTTAACTTGTACTTGTTCTTCAAGAAAAAAAAAAAAATCAGGTGCTGTCTCTACTGGGAACTCTCTTGACCCCTCTTCTCTCTTTCTACATGAGTTGTTCTTTCCTGGGAATTCTGTGGTACTCTTTGTATACTTCTGTTAGGACTCAAAACAGCAGTATTACTGCTGTTGTTACTCTTAGCTCTAAAGCCATTGGGAATAAGTCCTACCTTTTATGTTCCTATCCCATGTTTGGGACATAATATAATTTCAAATACTTTTGAATGAGTTTTATACTCTGTTGAGAAAATAAACTATTTAACCATAATTATTATTTTCTTAAATTGTAGTTTAAATACACAATATATGTCCTTGGTTACTAGATTTATCAAGTTGATGTGTAAAAGATAGAAGGAAATAGAGAATAGACTGTCTCTAATTTGCAAACTGGTTGTATTCTAAGACATCATTTGTTGATTGATATTTGAAACCTGGAATACTTTTTCCCATAATGTAAATGGTTAGGTTTTGAACAGCCTACAGATTTCTATTTAATATATAAGTAACCATTTTAATTCTATCTTGGAATGTAGTAATTTTGCAACATAATGAAAATTAATTCAGGACTTTATATTTAGTGTGGAAGATTGAACATAGACATTTACTTCTCCCTTTCCTGAGAGAGAAGGAAAAAATAACAGACTAGATGCCTAGAGTAAGGACAAACGAAGAAACCAAACTGATTGAGGCTATAGTTTCAGGAATTAGAGGCATCACATATTCCTGAAGAAATGTGTACAGATAGTGTTGAGAATAAGATTTTTGGAAATCTTTAAAAGTAATGGTTAGATGCTTTGATCCCTTCCCCAGCACTGTGTGGTCAGGCAACTACTCTTTTTCCTACCTTGACAGTCCAGATACATTGAAGCAGAGGATCTGGACTCAGGGATGCTGTATTAAAAATTAGTAGGGGTGCAGGGAGGAGGGAAGGGAATTAACTAAAGTTTGTATATTAGTGGTATAACTTTTAGGCCCATTATCCCACCTTACCCCACTCAGGAAAATACTTCCCAACTAGGAGACTAGAGGATTCTGCTTTTGGAATCTTCTCTGACCAGAAGGAGACCTATATTCTGTCAGTAATGACCTGGTCCCTATCTTAAATACCTTTCTGTGAAGCCCACTACTTCCTAAACCCCACTCATGAATCTAGAGTTTTCAATGAACGTTTTAGTGCCTCATTCTTGAACATTCAAGAATTACAAGGCATTTAATGAAAGCATTTAAAGTAAGTGGTACCACATGAAAAGAAGCTTGAAGGACACAGACAGTGCAAAGAAAAAAAATTTAAAAACCATGTTTTCATTATCCTCAGGATAATGAAATAATAATCCTGAAGATAATGAAAATATGTATCCATGATAAAAGTATGTGCTACTATGAAAAGGAGCAGCTAGAGAACAAAAAGTATTCTTAAAAAGTAAAAACACAAAGTCAGAAATAAAACATTCTGTGAAAGATTAGGTGATGAATTTAAGAAAATATTCTAAAAGTTGAACAAACATCAGAAGATAAAAGATAAAAATAGTAGCAGTGGTGACACAATTCTGTGAGTATACTAAAAATCACTAAATTGTATACTTTAAAAGGGGATTTATGGAATATGAATTGTATTGCAATAAAGCTACTTTAAAAAGAAAAATAATGAGAAGTTGAGTTCAGACATTCTTTTTTTTTAAAGATTTTATTTATTTATTTGACAGAGAGAGACATAGCGAGAGAGGGAACACAAGCAGGGGGAGTGGCAGAGGGAGAAGCAGGCTTCCCGCCGAGCAGGGAGCCCGATGTGGGACTCGATCCGAGGACGCTGGGATCATGACCTGAGCCGAAGGCAGACGCTTAACGACTGAGCCACCCAGGCGCCCGAGTTCAGACATTCTAACATCTGAAAAATAGTAGACCCAGACATTATAGAGTAAACAGAGAGGAAATTATTAAACACATAGAGCTAGAAATCTTTCTAGAATTAAGAATGGTCATGAATATATATAACGAAAGAGCCCACCAATTGCCCATCACAGTGAATGAAAAAAGGCCCATATCAAGGCACAACACAATGTAACTTAAAGATCCTCAGGATGAAGAGAGAAATCCTTTAGTCTTCCAGGAAAAAAATTGTTGATTGCAAATAAGCAATGAAGAATATGAATGGCATTGAGTTTCTCAAGAGCAATTCCAGAAGCTAGAACATGGTGGGGAAATACATTTAAAATTCTGAAGCGTACTGATTTTGCAGAGATAGAACGGATCCCCAGCCAAAACTTGATTCAGATTTCAAGATTGATGATGCCACCCATATAACCAAGAAGGCAAGGAAAGGTTTGTCACTCATATAATGCGATTTTCTAGAGAGAAGTGCATCTTCCAAATAGGACTGAAAATGGCTTGAGAGAACAGGGAGAAGAAATGGTGGGAGGGGTGTTAGGTGGGGCCAGGATGGGGTTTCCCAGACGTGGTTTTAACTTGTAGCCATTGCCAAAAGATGGAACATCAGGACTTTCTTATCAGCTTGCCCAGATGTGGGGCAGAAGGGAAAGAGACAGCAGTGAGGCTTAAATTTGTCAAACATCAGAAAATGGAATCAGTCATTTTAATAGACTAGTCTAGAATTCTGTACTCAGGCAAATAATCACTCAAGCGTGAAGATAGTATAAACAAATTTTTAGACAGGTCTTCCATACATCTTTTCTCGTGAGATAAAGGAGATACTCCAACAAAACTAGAGAATAAATCAATAAAGAAGAAATCAAGGTATCCAGGAATCAGAGGCAATATGTGAAAGAACTTCTTAGGATAATGGTAAAAGGGGAATTCCAAGAAGACACCTGTGCAGCATGTCTAGAGGACAAGAAGTCTGAATTTGAGCAAGTGTATTGAGATCTCCAATAACAATACTTCTTAAAAAAAAAAAAAAAGGAAATGGAAGGAAAGAGGAGAAAGAGGGAATGAGGATGGAAAGAAAAGAAAAAAGAGAAAGGAACTGATAGATAACCTGGAATTTTTAAAGTATTGAGAAGAGATTTATACTTTTGCAAGTATTTGGGACAGAATAGTGTTAGGTACTTAGAAAACTAATTTTAAAATTGAGTAATCAATAACTGAAAAAAAAACCAACTTGTAGCAAATGGTCTGACTATAGCTTATAGTATATGGCTTGGGTATAAATATATTTGAGCAGTCATAATAGAATTGTTGAATACATTTTAATTTAGAAATATAAAGGGGGTGTTAGAAGAAATAGCTAGTAAAGTTGAAAGTAGTCTCTGGAGATTAGGGAATTATGGGGTGGTATGAGACTAGAGATTGCTGTTTTGCCTTATAGAACAGTTTGACTTTGTATATATATGTGTGTGTGTATATATATGTATATATATATATACATATATATATATAGTAAAATTTGATATAAATATGACTTTTAAAGATTTTCTTTAAAGATTTTATTTATTTATTTGACAGAGACAGTGAAGAGAGGGAACACAAGCAGGGGGAGTGGGAGAGGGAGAAGGAGGCTTCCTGCAGAGAAGGGAGCCTGATGCGGGGCTCGATCCCAGGACCCTGGGATCATGACCTGAGCCGAAGGCAGACGCTTAACGACTGAGCCACCCAGGCGCCCCATGACTTTTAAAGATTTTATTTATTTATTTGACAGAGTGAGACAGTGAGAGAGGGAACATAAGCAGGGGGATTGGGAGAGGGAGAAGCAGGCTTCCCACTGAGCAGGGAGCCCAATGTGGGGCTCCATCCCAGGACCCTGGGATCATGACCTGAGCCAAAGGCAGACGCTTAATGACTGAGCCACCCAGGCACCCCTGATATAAATATGACTTAAATGCATTTACATTTTTAACTTGTGACTCCAGGAACATCATTCCACTGCTATAATCATGAATATTTATTTATTCTTTTCTCTACCCAACTACGCAGATGGTGAGTATGGGGTTTTCCTAATTTCTGAGCCTGGATTGAGTTCTGGGGTTTGGTGGAAGGGATGGCTCTACTGTGTGTGGTGTTCACGGAATTTTGAAAGCTGGAAAGCAAGAGAGATGTAACAACGTGTTAGGGGGGAGGATGAAGACAGAGTGAGAAGACTAAAAAGTAGTGAGGACAGGAACAAGACACTCTAGGGCACTTGGAGTAGGAGAAACAAAAGATGCTCAGAGGGGTAACCTACCCATGACATCTGATGTGGTGAAGAGGAGGTTAGATTGGGTCAATCAATTTAAGTGTTGAGTGGTGGTTGGAAGAGGGGGACAGATAGGAAATAATTGTCAACTTTAAGGATGGCATTGGAGTGGAAGAGAAAGATGTGGTGAGGTCAAAGTAGGAAGGACAAAGAGTTAGTTGTCTTAGGTAGGTAATGGATGAGGAGAGATGGGCTATACGTCAGCACCCTGGCAGGAAAAATAAGTTTATCAGAGTCATGCTCCCCTTTTATCCCTTACGTCTCCCCCCCAGTTTTTATTTAGTGTTAACATCTATTTTTTTCAGTTGAAAGTGTTTAATAAATGCTGACTAGAGAAGACTGCGTTTTCCCTTTTCTTACTAAACCTGTTTCTTAAGTTTTGGTATTAATTTATATCTCTATCATTTATATGAAAGTTCTTCATTGTAGTTCATTCTCACAGGGATAACTTTAAGACCTCTTAGTTTGGGAGATTCTCTGTTCAAATATTTTGCCCCTTCTTGAAAGGTTTGTTTTCTTCTTATAGAGTTTTCAGAATTATTTATATTCTGGATTCCAATCCATTTGCAAATGTTTTCTCTTGATCTGTGGCTTGTCTTTTCATCTTAACAGTCTCTTTCAAAGAGAAGTTTTAAATTTGATGAAGTTTTTTTTTTTTTTTAATTTTATTTATTGGGGCGCCTGGGTGGCTCAGTCATTAAGCGTCTGCCTTCAGCTCAGGTCATGATCCCAGGACCCTGGAATCATGACCTGAGCCAAAGGCAGCCACTTAAATGGACTGAGCCACCCAGGCGCCCCAAATTTGATGAAGTTTAATGATCATTGCTATTATTATTGTAAATCTTAGTGTTATAAGAAATCTTTGCCTACCTCAGTGTCATGATGATTTTCTCCTCAGTTTTTTTTTTTTCTAGAACCTTTGTAGTTTTAGGATTTACATTTATGTCAATGACCTGTTGAGAGTTAATTTTTTATATGATGGAAAGTATGAATGCAGGTTTTTTGTTTTGTTTTGCTTTTGCATATAGATACACAGTTGCTTCAAGATTATTTGTTTAAAACAGTGTCCTTTCTCCACTGAATTGCCTTTGCATCTTGGTAAAAAAATCAGTTGCTCATATAAGTATGAGTCATTTCTGGGCTTTCTGTTGAATTCCTTTGATCTGTTTGTCTATGTTTAAGCTTGTTGTTTTTTAAATGGAATAACTAGAATTACTTTTTCTTCTCAGCTAGTTAGTTTACAACTATGGGTTACTTATATGTAAAACTTGCATTTTGGGGTCAAAAATCACAACTGAACCAAAGGAGGGGAAGAAATAAATTATGAAACTTGGTAAAGCAATGGAAAAAGATTATAATGCTTTCTCTACATCAAAACCAGAATTATTTTCTAAGGTTGAAGTTAAAGTGGTGTACAATAGTATGCCTTTTCAGTTGTTTGTATAAGTAATTTTACATTCTCTGTATACAACTGCATGTATGTTTCTACAAATATGAATTCCTAGGATTTTGAGTCTGTTTACTATTGAAACATTTTACTCTTTTTGTTTGTTTATTTTATAGGACTAAGTGTACAGCATGGTATTTCTAGTTCTCTTCTGAGCTATTCATTCACAGACTCTTACACAGAATACAAGAGTTTTGAAGAGAGTTTAAGTAGTTTCCCATCACCTGAACTCTTCAGAGGATCAGATTATTTAGGTGAGAAAATAATCTCAACCTTTAGCTGACCCATATAGAAATTGTTCATTTGTCCACAAATCCTCCAATGAGTAATGTTCCTTTTGAGGTGTGCTTGTCTTCCTCACCAAAACCTCCTTCCCCTGCCCACTACTGTATTCCATGCTCTATCACCTAGGACTATGCATTAAAAGCTACCAGATAAGAAAAGGTTGAAGATACTAGGGGAATGCCCCCAAAATAAGCCAGTTTGATCTATAGTATCCCAGAGAAGCTCACAATTTGGCTGCACCAATACTTGTAAAAAGGTATGTCTGAAATGTGAAAGATGTGGTGATTACTTTCTTTTTTTTTTTTTTAAAGATTTTATTTATTTATTAGAGAATGAGAGAGAGCAAGCACATGAGAGGGGGGAGGGTCAGAGGAAGAAGCAGACTCCCTGCCGAGCAGGGAGCCCGATGCGGGACTCGATCCAGGGACTCCAGGATCATGACCTGAGCCGAAGGCAGTTGCTTAACCAACTGAGCCACCCAGGCGCCCCATGGTAATTACTTTCTTACTCTAATGGAACCTGGAGATTTATTCTTTGGGATGTTCTGAAACAGAGGAACTATGGACTGGAGGATACTAGGCACTGTTAATAGGAAGGATCTATGATATTTTGACATGTTGGTCCCAAATACTCATTCCCCTGTGGTAATATTATATATCCACACCCTTACCATGTCCTCGTAGTGGGTGGAGTGTACTCTCTCCCTCTTTGGCTCTGGAAAAGCAATGGAAATGTGCCTTGCTTTGGGCAATAGGGTATCAGTGAATGAAACATAAGCAGATCTTTGAAATATGCCTAAATGGCTGGACTTGTTGTCTTAGACTTTTAACAGTGTGAGAAGAATATATCCTAATTAGCTTCTGCTTCTCCTGTGGGGACCCCAGAATGAGAAGTATGGAACAGAACAGTCTCCGGCAACCTGCAGATTGCAGAGAGCTGCCCCAACTGATAAGTAGATTTGTAATCTGAAGCCGACCTGCCTGAGCCAACCAGTAGACATAGGAATAAGAAATAAATGTTTTCATTTTATGTCAATGAGATTTGGGTTGATTTATTATATAGAAAAAGCCAACTGTTTCAGATACTGTACTGAATTAAGAGGGGAAATTAAGTGAAGTGTACCTTGTGAATTGTGGTACCTTCTCACCTAATGCTTGTTCCCATCCCAACCCAACATTCCCTTTTTCTGTTCAGCTTCTACAATACTAGCACCCAGACTTGAACCTTTCGGGCAGGAGAATGGAAGATTCTTTCCTAACAAATCTGAAAACAACCCTAAAGAAAATATCTAATGACACCGACCTTGGTAGCCCTTCAGTGAAACTGACAAGAACACCCTACAATGAAGTTAACTTGTGACAAAACCCAACTAGGCCACAGAAATCCCAGTTAGGCTTTTAGAGCTCTCTCTTAAATATGAGTAGAGAGACAAGGATCACCAGACCTCTGAGGAAAGCTTCTAATATAAAACATAGGGATCAGAACAAAGGAAAATATGGAAGTGATATCAGCAAAATGTTGGAATAAGAAGCCTGGTCCCTCCTTCCCCCGTGGATACACCAATTCAACAGTAATACACGGACTTACTCCTTTTGAGAGAAATCTGGACCTAGTCAAGGAACTCTTACACCCCAGGCATGTATGAGATCAGCCACATCAAAGCCAGTAGGAAAATTCAAGGCACTCTTTCACCATAATCCCTACCCATAGCACATTGCCACACAATTGGCAGGAAACCCCAGGTCCCAGCTTCTCCCTTGGGAGGGAAGAAAAGAACTGAACCATGTGTGAAATGTTGTACATTTTCTGGGAGCTTCCCAAAGGATTGGCTACTCTCATGACTGTTTCAGAGTGCTGCCTAAGGGAATGGCTTCTGTCTCATCTGTCTCAGAGTGCTGATGGGACCTGGTATATTCTAGATGACTGTTGGCCACTACCAACAAATACGGTGTGTGAGGAAAGCTTAAGAGACTCATGGAACACAATCAAACAGAGCAATTTATACTTCATAGGAGTCCCAGAGGGAGAAGAGATGAGGGAGGGAAAGAAAGAAGGGAGGGATAAAGAGAAGGAAGAGGGGGAAAGAGGGAGGCAGCGGGAAGAGGGGAAAGAAAAAGGGGGTAGAGGGAGGGAAAGGGAGAAAGAGAGCATGCCTGTAAGTTTATTCCTAGAAATAATGGCTGCAAACTTCTCAAATCTGGGGAAGGAAATGCACATCCAGACCTAGGAGGCCCAGTGAATCTCAGAATAGGCAAATCAAAGAAATCCACACAGGGACTCATAATCAAATTATCAAACATCAAAGACAAAGAATTTTGAAAGCAGCAATAGAAAAGCAACTTGATACGTTCAAGGGAACCTCCATTAGACTATCGATGGATTTCTCAGCAGAAACATTGCTGGCCAAAGGGAGTAGAATCACACAAAGTGATGAAAGAAAAGAAACTGTCAACCAAGAATACTATAACCAGCAACATTATCATTTAAAAAAAAACAATAATGGAGTATTATTCAGCCATAAAAAGAATAAAATCTTGCCACTTGCGAAGACATGGATGGAGCTAGAGAGTATAACGCTAAGTAAAATAAGAGAAAGACAAATACCATATGATTTCACTTGTATGTGGAATTTAAGAAACAGAAGAGCAAAGGGGGAAAAAAGAGAGATAAACCAAGAAACAAACTCTTTTTTTAATAAGATTTTATTTGAGAGAGAGAAATAGTGAGAAATAGAACACGATCAGTGGGGAGACAGAGAAGCAGGCTCCCCGCTGAGCAGGGAACCCAGTGAGGGCTTGATCGCAGACCCTGGGATCATGACCTGAGCCAAAGGCAGATGCTTAACTGACTGAGCCATCCAGGTGCCCTAGAAACAAACTCTTAACTGTAGAGAACAAACTGATGGTTACCAGAGGGCACATGGGTGTGGAATGGGTGAAATAGGTGATGGGGATTAAGGAGTGCATGTGTCCTGATGAGCACCATGTAATTAAAATAAAAGCTTGGAGAAAAAAATAAATGAAGAGATAAGGGGTTTCTTGTATAAAAGGTGAAGGAGTTACTCACCACTAGCCCCACCTTACAAAAAAATGGTAAAGGGAGTTCTTCAAGTTGAAACAAAGGACTAAAACAACAACACAAAAGCATATAAAAACATAAAACTTGCCAATAAGTTTATATACAAGTACAAAATACTTAATACTGTAACAGTGGTATTAAAATCACTTAATTCTAGTATAAAAGTTAAAAGACTAAAGTATTAAAATAACTATAATAAAAATGTTAATGGATACACAATATAAAAAGATGTAAATTATAACATCAGTAACAAAGTGTGTGTGAAGGAAGAAATAAAAATACAGTTTTTTGGGAGGTCTGGGTGGCTCAGTTGGTTAAAGTGTCGGCCTTCGTTTCAGGTCATGATTCCAGGGTCCTGGGATCAAGACCTGTATCAGGCTCCATGCTCAGCAGGGAGCCTGCTTCTCCTCCCTCTGCCGCTCCCCCTGCTTGTGCTCTCTCACTTTCTCTCTCTCTCAAATACATAAATAAAATCTTTAAAAAAATAAAAATAAAAAAAAAATAGAGTTTTTGTATATGATTGAAGTTGCTAGAAACTTAAAATTGTTAAAACTATATTTTATATAAGCACCATGGTAACCACATAGAAAATACCTATAGAAGATACTCAAAAGATTGGGGCACCTGGGTGGCACAGTTGGTTAAGCATCTGACTCTCGGTTTCAGTGTAGGTCACGATCTCTGGGTCCTGAGATCGAGCCCCACATTGGGCTCTGCACTGAGCATGGAGTCTGTTTTCTCTGCCCCTCCTCCCTGTACGCATGCTCTCTCTCTCTAAAATAATAAATCTTTTTTAAAAAGATACACAAAAGAAAAATAGAGAGGAATAAAAGCATATCAGTATGAAAAAAATCAATGAAACGAAGATGGCAGCAGAGGAAAAGGGGGCAAAGGAACTCAAAGAAAATAATTAACAAAATAATAATAGTCTTTCCCTATCAGTAATTACTTTAAATGTGAATGGTTTAAATTCCCCAACCAAAAGACGAAGAGTGGCTGAATGGATTAAACTATACTATGCTGTTTACACAAGACTCTTTTTACATTTCAGGACACACATAGTCTAAAAGTGGAGCAATGGGAAAAGATATTCTGTGCAAATGGTAACCAAAAGAGAGCAGGAGTGGCTCTACTTATATCAGCTAAAACAGACTTTAAGTCAAAAACTATCACAAGAGACAAAGACATAATGATGAAAGGGTCAATTAATCTGGAACATACAATGATAAATAGGCACTCAGCATCATAATACTGATAGACCTAAAGGGAGAAATAGGCATCCATATGGTAATGGAGATTTCATTACTCCCACTTTCAATAACGAATAGAACATCTACACAGAAAATCAACACTTTTCGATTTCAAAAAATATTGCAAAACTACAGCAGTTGTAACAATATGGTACTGGCATAAAGATAGACATATAGATGAATAGAATGGAGAGCCCAGAAATGAATCTATGCCTATACGGTCACCTGATTTTAGATGAAGAGTGGCAAGAATAAACAATAGGGAAAGAATAGTCTCTTCAATAAATTATGTTGGAAAAACTGGACTTCCACATATGAAGGGATGAAATCAGGCCATTACCTTACATAATATAGAAAAACCAACCCAAAATGCACTAAAGACTTAAACATAAGACCAGAAACTATAAAACTCCCAGAAGAAAACATAGGGGGAAATCTTGATGATATTGGTCTTGACAATAATTTCTTAGGTGTGACACCAAAAGCACGGTCAACAAAAGCTAAAATAGTCGGGTGGGATTCCATAAAACTAAGAAGCTGCACAGCAAAAGAAACAACAGAAAAAAAAAGGCAACCTTCAAAAAGGAAGAAATGTTTGCAAATCACATATCTGATAAGAGATTGATATCTAAAATCTGTAAGAAACTCCTGCAACTCGGTAGGACCAAAACAACAAATAACCCAATTACCTTATGGGCAAAGGACTTGAATAGACATTTCCCCAAAGGAGACATACAATGGCCAGCAGGGGATGCCTGGGTGGCTCATTCGGTTAAGTGTCTGCCTTTGGCTCAGCTCATGATCCCAGGGTCCTGGAATCAAGTCCTGCATCGTGCTCCTTGCTCAGTGGGGAGCCTGCTTCTCCCTCTACCTCCCCCAGCTTGTGATAAATAAATAAAATCTTAAAAGAAAAAGACTAAGAACAAACAAACAAATGACCAACAGGTATATGAAAAGATGCTCAACATCACAATTTTCAGGGTATGCAAATTAAAACCACAATGAGATCTCACCTTATACCTGTTAGGATGATAATGATTAATAATAATAATAGTAGTAATAGTAGTAAAGCAAGTGTTGATAAGAATGTGGAGAAATTGGAACCCTTGTATAATGTTGGGATTGTAAATGGTGTAGCTGCTATGAGAAACAATGTGGAGGTTCCTCAAAAAATTAAAAATAGAACTACCATATGATCCACCAACCCAAAGTGTATTTATCCAAAGTGTATACGTATGATGGAGTAGTATTCAGCCTTAATAAAGGGAAATCTTGCCATATGCAGGAAGATGGACAAATTTGGAGAATGTGAGGCTAAGTGAAATAAGCCAGTCACAAAAAGATAAAAACTACCATTCCACTTGGATGAGATATCTAATATAGTCAAATTCATCGTAGAGAGTAGAATGTTGGTTGCCAGGGCCTAGGATGAGATAGATATGGCAAGTTGCTGTTCAACAGGTATTAGGTGTCAGTTTTGAAAGATGTGAACAGGTTCTAGAGATCTCCTATACAACACTGTGCTATATAGTTAATAATACTCTATTGTAAACTTAAAAATTTGAGAGGATGGATTCATGTTGAATGTTCCTACTACAATAAAATTTTAAAAAGTAAGAAAAGGAACCATGCAGAAATAGAAACACAAGGATTAAAAAATGTTGAAAAAATAGTCTTATTGACATAAAATATATAGTGTCCATTAAATAAAAATAGGGTACTATAAAAAACAATATTCTGATAAATGCAATAGCAGTGAAAAACTTGGTAGAAGGATTAGAAGTTAGGGTTGAGGAGAAAAGAGTCAGGAGGAAAACAAAAAAAAGGTTGCAATTTAGAGGGAAAAAAATCAGAGGAAGAGTATATGAAATCCAATATCAAAAAAAAAAGGAGTTTCAGACAAAGATAATGGAAGAAACAGAGGTAAGAAAATTATCAATGTTATAATTCAAGAGCATTTCCTAGAGCTAAAGAATATGATATCTTTGTTAAAGGGACCATAGTGTGCCTAGCACAATAGATGAAAAACACCCAGATAGAGCATTATGCAACTTTAGAACACTAGAGAATGAAATAAAAGGAATGGATTTATAAAATTTGATAGAGTTTGTGATTAAATAGATGAAAAATACAGAGAAAATTAGAAAAGACTTACTGACTTCAGGTAGGAAAAGTGGTTGTCATAGTATACCACAAGAGTAAATAGCATTTTTATAGCAATTGATTATCATAATGTCTACATTGGATATTGATCTAACTACATATGCTAATATAATGATATCAGGACAATGGGAATTGTGGGAAAGGTGGGGACAGGGATGTAAGAGAGAATAACCTCATTCTTCCATAGTGGGAAGTCAATGGAAAGCTTAAAACTGACATCAAGTGATAAGAGTATGTTATTTAGTGAAATGATATTTAATGGGACCTAGGTGTAATTTATACATAAAATATTAAGAGGAACCTCCTGGGTATGCTGTCTGTTCCTTAACTCAATAATCTTTATGGGGCAAAAATCTATGAAAGAAAGTAGGTTAGAGCACTGAAATAGGCAAAAAATTATTTATTATCCTGATACCATCAAGGCTTGTCTTTTTTTATCTGTCTTACTCAAAATCTTTAATTACCACAGCTTGGTATGGGGACCTAAGCTGGTATGGGGACCTAAATTGGGGCTGGGGGAGGTAATCTACTACTTATGTGCTGTTCAAAGTTATGTGCCATTTCTTCCTGCTGTTTTAGATTGGGAATGTCCCAAGTTGGAAGAACACATGCGATGCAAAAATTCAACTCTTCTGGATACCAGTAAAGCAGTATCAATAGAGAAGCTACCACAGTTTTCAAACCTCTCTGCAATTTTAGGTGAGTTTTCACATTCTTTTTTCTCATGTCACAGGGGAAACCCCTCATCTATGTTGGAAAACAAAGTAATTTTTTTAACGATTTATAAGCTAAATCCATCAATTAGGATTACCTTTGGCTACAAATAATATCTGACTAGTAGTAGCTTATGCACGTATGGGTCTCCTTTTTTATAACTTTTATTTTGAACTAATTTTAGACTTGCATAAAAGATGCAAAAATAATACAGAGAATTCCTATATATCTCTCACCCAGCTTTCCCTAATGCTGTCTTATATAACATTAGTACAATGATCAGAATCAGAAAATTAACAATAACATAAAACTACTAATGAAACTACAGACTTTATTCACATTTCACCAGTTTTTCCACCAGTCTCTTTTCTTGTGTTTCAGGATCCAGCATTGCATCTGATTGTTATTTCTCCTTTAATCTACTATAGTCTATAACAGTTTCTCAGTCTTTCTTTGTCTTTCATAGTCTTGATACTTTTGAAGATTACTGATCAGTTGTTTTATAGAACGTCCCTCAATTTGAATTTGTCTAATGTTTTCTCATGATTGGAATGAATTTATTCAATTTTTTTAAGAATGCTGCAGAAATGATGTTACACCCTTTTTAGGACATCGTATGAAGTTCTTGATGTCAGTATATCTTATTACTGGTGATATTAAACTTCGTCATTTGATTAACGTAGTGTCTGTGGTTTTCTGCATGGTTAAGTTACTAGTTGCCCTTTGTGTTACTAAATATATAGAAAAGATAGTTTGAGACCCTGTAATTCCTGTTTCTCCTCAAACTTTCATTCACTGATATTGGTAGTCATCAGAGGAATTTGACTGTGACATTTATTACTCTGGTGTTCGTCTAATGGTGATTTTCTATTTCACACTTTGCTGCTACATTTACTAATTGGAATTCTACTGTAAAAGAACTATCTTTTCTGCCACTTATTTATTCAGTTGTTCATATCAGTACAAAGCCATGAATATTTATATTATGTGTTAAGCAAGTCTTAGTAAATTTAAGAAGGTTGATATCATACCATGCATCTTTCCTGACCACAACAGTATAAAACTAGAAATGAGTCACAAGAAAAAAAACTGGAAAAAAACCCCAAAACACCTGGAGACTAAACAGTATAATACAAAACAACCAATGGGTCAACAAAAAAATCAAAGGGGAAATAAAAAATTACATGGAGACACAAGAAAATGAAAACATAATGGTCTCAAACATTTAAAACAAGCAGTTCTAAGAGTGAAATATATAGTGATAGAGACCTCAAGAAACCTCAGGAAACAAGAAAAAGCTCAAATAATTATCTAACCTTAAACCTAAAATAACTAGAAAAAGAACAAACAAAGCCCAAGGTGAGTAGAAAGAAGCAAAAAATAAAGTTCAGAGCAGAAAGAAATGTTATAGAGACTAAAACAAAAACAAAAAACAATAGAACAGATCAATGAAAGCAGGAGCTGGTTCTTTGAAAAGAAACAAAATTGATACGCCCTTAGCCAGATTCATCAAGAAAAAAAGAGAAATTACCCAAATAAATATAACCAGAAATGAAAGAGAAGTAATAACTGACTTCAGAAATATAAAAGATTATAAGAGAATAATATGAAAAATTATGCCAAAAAATTGGACATCCTAGAAGAAATGGGTGAATTACTAGAAACATACAATCTTCCAAACTGAATCAGGAAGAAATAGAAAATCTTAACAGACCAATTACTGTAACAAATTGAATCAGTACTTAAAAAACTACCAAAAAATGAAAGTCTAGGACCAGATGATTCACAGGTGACTTCTACCCAGCATTTAAAAAAGAGTTAATACTTATTCTTCCCAAACTCTTCCAAAAAATAGGAGAGGAAGAAAATCTTCCAAATTCATTCCACAAGGCCAATATTACCATGATACCAAACTAGACAAATACACACACACACAAAGGAAGGGAAGAAGGAAGGAAGGAAGGAAAAGAATGAAAGGAAGAAAGAAAGAAAAGGAAGAAAGAAAGGAAGAAAGAAAGAAAGGAAGAAAAAAGGAAGGAAGGAAGAAAAAGAAAAAGAAAGAAAGGAAGGAAGGAAAAGGAAAGAAGGAAAAGAAAGAAAGGAAGGAAAGAAGGAAGAAAAGGAAGGAAGGAAGAGAAAGAAAGAAAGAAAGAGAAAGAAAGAAAGGAAAGAAAGAAAGAAAAAGAAGAGGAAAGAAAGAAAGAAAGGGAAGGAAGGAAGAAAGAAGAAAGAAAGAAAAAGAAAGAAAGAAAGAAGAAGAAAGAAAGTTAGTTACAGGTCAAAATCCTGGATGAACATAGTTGCAAAAATCCTCAGTAAAATACTAGCAAACCTCATTAAAAGGATCATTCACTGCTACCAAGTGGGATTTATTCTAGGGATGCAAGGATGGTTCAATATTTGCAAATCAATCAATATGATACACCACATCAACAAAATGAAGACTAAAAATCATATGATTATCTCAGCACATGCAGAAAAAAACATTGAACAAAATTTAACATCCATTCATGTTAAACTTCCCACAAAGTGGATTTAAAGGGAACACACTTCAACATAATAAAGGCCATCTATGAAAAAAACCCACAGTTGATATCACACCCAATGGTGAAAAACTGAGAGCTTTTCCTAGATCAGGAACAAGATAAGGATCCTAGCCACAGCAATTGTACAAGAAAAAGAAATAAGAGGCATCCATATCAGTAAGCAAGAAATTAAACTGTCATTTGCAGATGACATGATACTGTACATAGAAGAGACCCCAAAGACCTTACCAAAAACTATTAGAAGTAATAAATAAGCTCAATAAAGTTTAAGGATACAAAATTAATACCCAGAAATCGGTAACATTTCTATGCACTGATAATAAAGTAGCTGAAAGAGAAATTAAGAAAACAACTCCGTTTATAATCGCACAGAAAAGAATAAAATACCTAGGAATAAACTTAACCAAGGAGGTCAAAGACATGTAGTCTGAAGATTATGAAACACTGGTGAAAGAAATTGAAGAGGACACAAATAGGAAGATATTCCATGCTCATGGATTAGAAGAATTAATATTTTTTAAATGTCCATACTTCCAAAAACAATCCAAAGATTCAGTGCAATCCCTATCAAAATACCAATAGCATTTTTCACAGAACTAGAACAAATAATTCTAAAATTTGTGTGGAACCACAAAACACCCAAATAGCCAAAACAATATTAAGAAAGAACAAAGCTGGAGGTGTTGTACTTCCAGATTTCAAGATATGCTACAAAACTGTAGTCAAAATGGTATGGTTCTGGCACAAAAATAGACACATAGATCAATGGAACAGAATAGAGAAAATTAAACAATATGGACAATTAATCTGTGACAGAGGAGGCAAGAATATACAATGGGGAAAAGACTGCCTCTTCAATAAATGATGCTGGAAAAACTGGACAGCTATGTGCAAGAGAATGAAACTGGACAACTTTCTTACATCATATACAAAATAAACTCAAAATGGATTAAAGACCTAAATATAAGACCTGAAACCATAAAAATCCTAGGAGAGAATACAGGCAGTACTTTCTTTTGTATCAGCCATAGCAACGTTTTTCTAGATATATCTCCTGAGGCATAGGAAACAAAAGCAAAAATAAACTATTGGGACTACATTAAAAAGCTTTTGTACAGTGAAAGGAACCATCAATAAAACAAAAAGGCTACCTAATGAATGGGAGAAGCTATTTGCAAATGATACATCCAATAAGGGGTTAATATCCAAAATACATAAAGAACTTCTACAACTCAACACCAAAAATCCAAACAATCCAATTTTAAAAATGGGCAGAGTACCTGAGTAGACATGTTTCCAAAGAAGACATACAGATGGCCAACAGACAAATGAAAAGATACTCCACATCACTAATCATCAGAGAAATGCAAATCAAAACCACATACCTATCAGAATGGCTAAAATGAAAAGACAAGAAAACACAATTGTTGGTGAGGATGTGGAGAAAAAGGAACGCTCGTAAATATGAATCAAAACCACAATGAGATACCACCTCATACCAGTCAGAATGGCTAAAATTAGTAACTCAGGAAATAACAGATGTTGGTGAGGATTCGGAGAAAGGGGAACCCTCTTACACTGTTGGTGGGAATACAAACTGGTGTAGCCATCTGGAAAACAGTATGGAAGTTCCTCAAAAAGTTAAAAATAGAGCTGCTTTACCACCCAGCAATTGTACTACTAGGTATTTATCCAAAGGATACAGACAGTGATTCAAAGGGGCACATACATCCCATGTTTATAGCAGCAATGTCCACAAAGCCAAACTAAGGAAAGAGCCCAGATGTCCATTGACAGATGAATGGATAAGGAAATGTGGTATATAAATACAATGGAATATTACTCAGCCATCAAAAATAATGAAATCTTGGGGCACTTGGGTGGCTCAGTCGTTAAGCATCTGCCTTCAGCTCAGGTCATGATCCCAGGGCCCTGGGATTGAGCCCCTCATTGGGCTCCCTGCTCAGCGGGAAGCCTGCTTCTCCCACTCCCACTCTTCCTGCTTGTGTTCCTGCTCTCCCTGTCTCTCTCTCTGTCAAATAAATAAATAAAATCTTTAAAAAAAAAAAGAATGAAATCTTGCTATTTACAATGACATGGGTGAAACTAGAGGGTATTATGCTAAGCAAAATAAGTTAGAGAAAGATAAATACCACATGATTTCACCCATATGTGGAATTTAAGAAAGAAAACCAAAGAACATAGAGGAAGGGAAGGAAAAAGAAAGTAAGAGGAAAACAGAGGGGGAGGCAAATCATAAGAGAATTTTAACTATAGGAAACAAACTGAGTGTTGCTGGAGGGTAGGCAGGTGAGAAGATAGGGTAATTGGGTGATGGGACATTAAGGAGGGCACTTGAAGTAATGAACACTAGGTGTTGTATGCAAATGATGAATCACTAAATTCTACCTCTGAAACTAAGAATACAGCATATATTAATTAAATTGAATTTAAATACAAATTTTTAAAAAAGATTTTATTTGAGAGAGAACACACAAGCACAAGCACAGGGGAGGGGCAGAGGGAGAAGCAGGCTCACCACTGAGCAGGGAGCCCAACGAGGGACTCATTCCCAGGACCCCGGGATCATGACTGAAGCCCAAGTCAGATGCTTCACCAACTAAGCCACCCAGGTGCCCCTTAAATACAAAATTTTTGAAAAAAAGGAACTCTTATCCACTTTTGGTGGCAATGTGAGTTGGTACAGCCACTGTGGAAAACAGTGTGGATGTTCCTCAAAAAATTAAAAATAGAAATACCATATGATCCAGTAATTCCATTAGTGGGTATTTACCCAAAGAAAACAGAAACACTAATTTGAAAAGATACATGCTCCCCTATGTATTGCAGCATTAGTTGCAATAGCCAAGATATGGAAGCAATCTAAGTGTACATCGATGGACAAACGAATAAGGAAGATATGGTGTACACACACACACACACACACGCGCACACACAGAGGAATATTATGCAGCCATAAAAAAGGTTGAGGTCTTGCCTTTTGCAACAACATGAATGGACCTAGCAGGTATTATGTTAAGCGAAATAAGTGAGACTGAGAAAGACAAATTCCATATGATTTCAGGTGTGTGAAATCATAAAAAACAAAGCAGATTAAAAAACAAAAAACAGGGGCACCTGGCTGGCTCAGTTGGAAGAGCATGTGAGTTGTGATCTCAGAGTTGATCTCAGAGTTGTGAGTTCAAGTACCACGTTGGGTGTAGAGATTACTTAAATAAATAAAACTTAAAAGAATTTAAAAAACAAACAAAAAACCAGAATCAGATCTGTAAATACAGAGAACAAACTAATGGTTCCCAGAGGGAAGGGAATGGGGTGTAGGCAAGTGAAGAAGAGTAGGAAACACAGGCTTTCAGTTATGGAATAAATAAGTTAAGGGAATAAAAGTCACAGCATAGGGAATATAGTCAGTGGTATTGTAATAGCTTCCTGTGGTGACAAACTGTAGCTGCACTTGTGGTGAGCATAATATAATGTATAGAGAAGTTAAATCACCATGTTGTACACATAAAACTAATGTAATATGTGTTACCTATACTCAAAAAAATTTTTAAAGAATATTAGCCTTTTGTCTGTGGTATATATTATGAATATTTCTCCCAGTTTGTCAGTTGTCTTTTTGTTTATGTTATTTTTTTGTCATGCAAAAAATGTATATTTATATTGGATTTACTTCTCTTCCCAGGCCACAGCTGATGTAGTAGCTCACTGACAGCATTAAGATCTTATAGTCATTGTATCTTTCTACCACCAAGTCTGTTGGATTGTTTCCGCATAGTTGTAGAATGGTTGCTAAGCCTCTAGGTATCGCGGGAGTTCCAGGGAAAAAGAATGAGAAAAGGCCATATTAGCCATATACATCTTTTTTTATCAGAAGAGCAAAAGCTTTCCAAGAAATTCCCCAGAAAACTTCTATTTAGATCTATTGGCCAGGACTGAGTCATATACCTATTGACTACTTGGGAGGCTTCTTTGATAAAGTTTATATATAAAAAAAAAAAACCCAAAACAAGTATTTCACCCTCCTAGTCTCTATATTGGTATAAAGCAAGGGGAAATGGAAAAAAAGAATGGAGAGGGGGAATGGGAATGGATGTTGTCAGCTCACCTATCAGAGCCTGCCAAAAAGCAGGGATAAATAATATCAGTCAAAGAATTAAGCATTGATTATGGGGTCCCTTAAGGGAGACTTGATAGCTGTCTGGTTGGCAGTATTTCTAACAGTTCAAAAACCTTATCTTCTGTGTTATGTTTAGTTTGGCAACTCCTTTGCTGATATAAAGTGCCCAAAGAAGCAGCCTATCTCTTTAGCAAGTGTTTCAGTTAGGCTCTTTGTCCACTGCACGTGACAAAAAAAAGAAAAAAGAAAAAGAAAAAAAATCCTACCTCAAACTTTATTAGGTTAAAAAAGGAAGTTATTACCACATGTACCTGAAAAACCCATCAGTAATGATATGCAAATACAACCTGATCCAGGATTTCAAATGACATCAATAGGAACCAATTCCTTTCCATCTCTCAGCTCATAGTCCCTCTGTGCCAGTTAAACTCTCAGCTAAGCTCCCTTCATATAGGAACTCTTTTTAGGTCCAGGCTTATATACTCACAACCTCTAATCCAGTGAACAAAGTGCTTCTCTTTCCCAATGATTTGAATAAAAGTCCTGGTGTTAGACATTGGCTTAAATTATTTCATATGCCTATCCCAGAATAGTCACTTTGGGCAGGGAGATGCAGGGCTCCTGTTATACTGAGTCACAGGCCATGTCTAGATCATCAGAAGGAAAAGCAAGAGACTACTATCAGCAAAAGCAGAGAGTAGTTCACTGTAGTCTTTTGTATTTTAGGAAACTCCGTTTCAGGGAAATGCTTCTCAGTGATTACTAGGCACCATTCACTTCACTTTTACTTAACTGTAAAATTCTAGTTAAATGTAAGCAGAGTTATGCAGCTGATTAGGGTCATAAGTTCTTCAGAAGACTACTCCCATGGTTCTTTATGTTCCTAAGTAATATCATAGTGGATCTGGACAGCAAAATGTTGACTGGTAGGCATCTTCTTGGTTAATCAATCTACTAATATGCGTATCTATATATTTGGTACTAGATTAAGAACCGTGAGATCTGAGTTTAAGTTCCAGGTATGCAGCTGTTAGTTTTATAACTTGACCAGTTATTTTTTTCATATATGTAACATGAGAATAGTAAATTGTTAATATTTGCCTCACAGGACTGTTGTAAGAATCAAGAAAGATAAAAGATTGGAAAGGACTTCAAAAATTATAAGTATCCAAATATAGGCTGATAGATTCCTGCATCTCATAAAATTTCCCAACAATTTTGTTTATTTTGGTGTTTTGAAAATACTTCTACCCAATTTAAGTGGCAGACATAAAAACAATATATAAAAATAAAATTATAAAAATAAACTGTACTATTACCATATATTTTATTTTATTTATTTATTTATTTTAATTTTTTATTTTTTTAGATTTTATTTATTTATTCATGAGAGACAGAGAGAGAGAGGGAGGCAGAGGGAGAAGCAGGCTCCCAAGGAGCAGGGAGCCCGATGCAAGACTCGATCCCAGGACCCTGGGATCATGACCTGAGCCGAAGGCAGACGCTTAACCGACTGAGCCACCCAGGCGTCCCTATTACCATATATTTTAGAGAGACTATTTCTTTTTACCTAATTTTGGCCTCTGCTCTCTGTTTGAATTATATTTCTAATAGATTGTTTTTTTTCTTTTCCTAGGTATGCCTTCAGAAGACTATCAGAAATGCCATAGAGAAATGTAAGAACTAACATTTTAAAGTTGTGCTTTTGAAAACCCTATGTTCTAGTAGTTATATAGCTGGAATGATTATTAGCCCACAAATTCAGGTGTTCATTTATTCATGGTTGGTTGAGGAATCATTATATGCCAAAAGTATGCTAGTTGCTAGAGATATATTGTAATGAATGAAATTGATTAAAAGCAAAATCTTTGCCTTCATCAAGTCCACATTCTAGTTGGAAGAGGTGGACAATAAATAAGTGAGTAAATTTATACTATTCTATGTGGTAATGAAAGCTATAGAAAAAAAGTAAGATGGGGGTGAGAGAGTATTGGAATGGAGGCTCACTATTTTAACTCGTGTCGTCAGAGAAGTTGTAACTGAAATTTGAGCAGAGACCTAAAGAAGGAGACAGAGCTAGATGTGTCACTCACAGGAGAGAAGAGTATTCCAGGTAGAGGGAATAGCTGGAGCAAGGCCTGAGGCAAGAAGGCCTGGGTTCCAGAAGTGGAGTGTGGGAGGAGGAGAAAGGAGAGGAAGTGAAAGAAGAAGCAGAGGCCATATCACATAAGACACTGTAGGTGACTATGAGTGGATTGGAAAGCCTTTGAAAGGTTGAAAGGGTGACATGATACAACTTAGGGTTTTTTTTTAAATATTTTATTTATGTATTTGACAGAGAGACACACAGCGAGAGAGGGAACACAAGCAGGGGGAGTGGGAGAGGGAGAAGCAGGCTTCCCGTCGAGCAGGGAGCCCGATGTGGGGCTCGATCCCAGGACCCTGGGATCATGACCTGAGCCGAAGGCAGACGCTTAACGACTGAGCCACCCAGGCGCCCCTACAATTTAGGTTTTAAAAGAATCACCCTGGCTACTGTGTTGAGAATAGATTATGAAGAGACAAGGAATTAGGGAGATTATATTTAGGAGACTGTTGTTGTAATCTAAGCAAGAGATACTGGACCAGAGTGGTAAGAGTAAAGGTAGAGAGGTCAGATTTTGCATATATTTTGAAAGCAGAACTAACAGGATGGACGGTTATTTGTTGATGGATTGAATGGTAGAGTATGAAATTGTCAAGACTGACTCCACGGTTTTGGCATGAGCAACTAGAAGGATGGTTTTGCCATTTATTAAAATGGGAGACACTGAGGAAAAACATTGCGGGCAAAGATCAAGAATTTGGTTTGGGGCATGTAAACTGAGGGGTAAGGCATATGTGAGAGAGACAGTATCTAAATTGAAGGAGGTGGTCATAGTCTGGATCATGAATGGCCTTAAGGGCTGGGATTTTTATTTTCTCTTGAATGTGTTGGGAGTCTCTGAAAGATTTTCAGTAAGATGTTAAAATATAACAAAACTTTTAAACATTTTAATTTTCAAAGTTTGAAGGAACTTGCAAAAAATTCATACAAGTTTAAAAACAAAGTCAGGAGACACCATAAAGAAAATGAAAAGACAATCCATAGAATGGGATAAAATATTTGCAGATTATATATCTGACAAGGGACTTGTATCCAGAATATATGAAGAATTCTTGGGGCACCTGGGTGGCTCAGCTGGTTAAGCATCTGCCTTTGGCTCAGGTCATGATCTCAGGGTCCTGGGACTGAGCCCCACGTTGGGCTCCCTGATCATCGGGGAGCCTGCTTCTCCCTCTCCTCCCCAGTTGTGCTCTCTCTCTCGCTATCTCTCTCTCTCTCAAATGAATAAATAAAATCTTTAAAAAAAAAAAAGAATTCTTACAACTCACAATAAAAGGAAAAAATAACCCAATTTAAAAATGAACAAAGGATCCAAACAGGCATTTCTCCATAGAAGATATATAAATGGCCAATAAGCACATGAAAAGATGCTCAGTATCATTATCCATTAAGGAAATGCGAGTCAACTTGAATGAGAATCACTTCATACCCACTAGGATGGCTATAATTAAAAATACTGATAATAACTTTTGTGTTGGATATGGAAAAATTGGGACTCTCACACATTGCTGGTGGGAATTTAAAATGGTGAAGGTGCTTTGGAAAATAGTTTGGCAGTACCTCAGAACGTTACATTTGATCCAGCAGTCCTCTCCTAGGTATGCATACCTGAGAAAAATGGAAACATATCTCCACATAAGAACTTGTGCATGAATATTCACAGAAACTTTATTCATAATAGCCTAAAAAGTAGAAACAGTCCAAATGTCTATCTGCTAATGAATGGACAAATAAAATATGGTATAGCCATATGGAATATTATTCAATAATAAAAAATGAAATTCTGATATAGACTACAACATGGATGAACCCTGGACATATTCTAAGTGAAAGAAGCCAGTCATATAAAACCACATATTTTATGGTTGCATTTGTATGAGGTATCCAGAATAGACAAATCTGTAGATACAGAAAACAGATTAGTGATGACTTAAGTCTAGGGGGTTTGGGAAGAAATAGGGACTGCTTCATGGGTACAGGGTTTCTTTTTGAGGTGATGAAAATGTTCTAAAATTAATTGTGATGACAGTTGCACAACACTCTGAATATATTAAAAGCCATTGAATATACACTTTAAATGGGTAAATTGTGTGATATGTGAATTACATCAATAAAACTGTTAAAATAAAGTTGAGACTAAGGAAACCAAGGAAATATAATTTTTAATAGAAAATACAGGTAAGAAATATAATAGACCAAAAATAAATAAGCCATAAGAGTTAAGAATCAGATGATATAATTGAACCACATTTTGGCCCTCAGCTTTTTGAAATACAAGGAAAAGGTCTATAGCTATTTGATAGATTTTGTGTCTGTCAAATAATCATGTACAACTCTTACTGTCTTATAAGTTGATTTTTTTTATCAGAATTAAATAGTAGATGGTACAGTGTTATTTTCCTTGGTGGGGATTTATGGTTTAGCTATTCTGTGCTGATGAGCTTGTGGGGGTGAGGATTGTTACACTTTTGAGTGTAGATCTCTGTAGAACTTTTACATTACCCAACCAAAATTCTTGCCTGTTATCCCACCTCTTCACAGACATATGCATGATAATATCTCTGTCTTAAAATAATCACTTTTGCAACAAAGAAAAAGATGGATTAGAAAGAGTGATTAGATTGAAGGAATGTCTTTTGTAGCATTTCAAGTGAGGCATAATAGGACCTGAACTTTATCAGCCAGGACAGCAAAGAGGGAAAACTTCAGAACAATTCAGAAGGGGTAATCAATAATTTTTTAAAAATTTAATTTAATTTAATTATATTATGTTAGTCACCATACAACACATCATTAGTTTTTGATGTAGTGATCCACGATTCATTGTTTTCATGTAACACCCGGTGCTCCATGCAGTACGTGCCCTCCTTAATACCCATCACCGGGCTAACCCATTCCCTCACCCCCCTCCCCTCTAAAACCCTGTTTGTTTCTCGGAGTCCATAGTCTCTCATGGTTCGTCTTGCCCTCTGATTTCCCACCCTTCATTTTTCCCTTCCTTCTCCTAATGTCCTCCATGCTATTCCTTGTGTTCCACAAATAGTGAAACCATACGATAATTGACTTTCTCTCCTTGCCTTGTTTCACTTAGCATAATCTCCTCCGGACCCATCCATGTTGATGTAAAAGTTGGGTATTCATCCTTTCTGATGGATGAGTAATATTCCATTGTATATATGGACCATATCTTCTTTATCCATTCATCTGTTGAAGGTCATCTCAGCTCTTTCCACGGTTTGGCTATTGTGGACATTGCTGCTATGAACATTGGGGTGCATATGGCCCTTCTTTTCACTACATCTTGTCTCTGGGGTAAATACCCAGTAGTGCAATTGCTGGGTCATAGGGTAGCTCTATTAATTTTTTGAGGAACCTCCACACTGTTTCCAAAGTGGCTGTACCAACTTGCATTCCCACCAACAGTGTAAGAGGGTTCCCCTTTCTCCACAACCTCTCCAACATTTGTTGTTTCTTACCTTGTCAATTTTTGCCATTCTAACTGGTGTAAGATGGTATCTCACTGTGGTTTTGATTTGAATTTCCCTGATGGCTAATGATGATGAACATTTTTTCATGTGTCTGTTAGCCATTTGTATGTCTTCTTTGGAGAAGTGTCTGTTCATGTCTTCTGCCCATTCTTTGGACTTGATTATTTATTTTTTGGGTGTTGAGTTTGAGAGGTTCTTTATAGATCTTGGAAATCAGCGCTTTGTCTGTAGTGTCATTTGCAAATATCTTCTCTCATTCTGTGGGTTGCCTCTTTGTTTTGTTGACTGTTTCCTTTGCTGTGCAGAAGATTTTTATCTTGATGAAGTACCAGAAGTTCATTTTTGCTTTTGTTTCACTAGCCCTTGAAGATGTATCTTGAAAGAAGTTGCTGTGGCCGATGTCAAAGAGGTTTGTTTGCCTATGTTCTCCTCTAGGATTTTGATGGATTCCTGTCTCACATTGAGGTCTTTCATCCATTTTGAGTTTATCTTTGTGTATGGTGTTAGAGAATGGTCAAGTTTCATTCTTCTGTATATAGCTGTCCAATTTTCCCAGCACCATTTATTGAAGAGACTGTCTTTTTTCCATTGCATATTTGTTCCTGCTTTGTCGAAGATTATTTGACCATAGAGTTGAGGATCCATATCTGGGCTCTCTATTCTGTTCCATTGGTCTATATGTCTGTTTTTGTGCCAGTACCATGCTGTCTTGGTGATCACTTTGTAATATAGCTTGAAATCAGGCAACGTGATGCCCCCAGCTTTGTTTTTCTTTTTCAACATTTCCTTGGCGATTCGGGGTCTTTTCTGATTCCATACAAATTTTAGGATTGTTTGTTCCAGCACTTTGAAAAATGTCATTGGAATTTTGATCAGGATGGCATTGAAGGTATAGATTGCTCTGGGTAGCATAGATATTTTAACAATGTTTATTCTTCCGATCCATGAGCATGGAATATTTTTCCATCTTTTTGTGTCTTCTTCAATTTCTTTCATGAGTGTTTTGTAGTTCCTAGAGTATAGATCCTTTACCTCTTTGGTTAGGTTTATTCCGAGGTATCTTACGGTTTTTGGTGCTATTGTAAATGGAATCGTTTCTCTAATTTCTCTTTCTACAGTTGCGTTGTTAGTATATAAGAAAGCAACTGATTTCTGTGCATTGATTTTGTATCCTGCCACATTACTGAATTGCTGGATGAGTTCTAGTAATTTGGGGCTGGAGTCTTTTGGGTTTTCCACATAAAGTATCATGTCATCTGCGGAAAGAGAGAGTTTGACTTCTTCTTTGCCAATTTGAATACCTTTTATTTCTTTTTGTTGTCTGATTGCTGTTGCTAGGACTTGTAGTACTATGTTGAACAACAGTGGTGAGAGTGGGCACCCTTGACGTGTTCCTGATCTTAAGGGAAAGGCTCTCAGCTTTTCCCCATTGAGGATGATATTCGCTGTGGGTTTTTCATAGATGGATTTTATGAACTTGAGGAATGTTCCCTCTATCCCTATAGTCTGAAGAGTTTTAATCAGGAAAGGGTGCTGTATTTTGTCAAATGCTTTTTCTGCATCAATTGAGAGGACCATATGGTTCTTCTCTCTCCTCTTATTAATGTGTTCTATCACACTGATTGATTTGCGAATGTTGAACCACCCTTGCATCCCAGGGATAAATCTCACTCGGTTGTGGTGGATGATCCTTTTAATGTATTGTTGGATCCTATTAGCTAGGATTTTGTTGAGGATTTTGGAATCCATATTCATCAGGGATATTGGTGTGAAGTTCTCGTTTTTAATGGGGTCTTTGCCTGGTTTGGAGATTAAGGTAATGCTGGCCTCATAGAATGAGTCTGGAAGCTTTCCTTCTGTTTCAATTTTTTGAAACAGCTTCAGTAGAATAGGTATTATTTCTTCTTTAAATGTTTGGTAGAATTCCCCAGGGAATCCATCAGGCCCTGGACTCTTGTTTTTTTGGGAGGTTTTTGATCACTGCTTCAATCTCTTTACTGGTTATTGGCCTATTCAGATTGTCAATATCTTCCTGTTTCAGTCTTGGGAGGTTATAGGTTTCCAGGAAGGCATCCATTTCTTCCAGTTGCTCAGTTTATTGGCATATAGTTATTGATAATAATTTCTAATAATTGTTTCTATTTCCTTGGTGTTAGTCATGATCGCTCCCCTTTCATTCATAATTTTATAAATTTGGGTCCTTTCTCTTTTCTTTTGGATAAGTCTGGCCAGTGGTTTATCAATCTTATTAATTCTTTCAAAGACCCAGCTTCTAGTTTTGTTGATCTGCTCTGCTGTGTTTCTGGTTTCTAATTCATTGAGCTCTGCTCTAATCTTAATGATTTCTCTTCTAATGCGCGGCTTGGGCATCGTTTTTTGCTTTTTCTCTAGTTCTTTAAGGTGTAAAGTTAGTTGGTGAATCCGGGATTTTTCTATTTTTTTGAGTGAGGCTTGGATGTCTATGTATTTCACCCTTAGAACTGCCTTTGCAGTATCCCATAGGTTTTGGACTGATGTTTTTCATTCTCATTGGTTTCCATGAATTATTTAAGTTCTTCTTTGATTTCTTGGTTGACCCAAACATTCTTGAGCAGAATGGTCTTTAACTTCCAAGTGTTTGAATTTCTGCGAAATTTTTCTTGTGACTGAGTTCCAGTTTTAAAGCATTATGGTCTGCAAATAGGCAGGGAATAATCTCAATTTTTTGGTGTCAGTTGAAAACTGACTTGTGACCCAGTATGTGGTCTATTCTGGAGAAAGTTCTATGTGCACTCGAGAAGAATGAATATTCTGTTGCTTTAGGGTGGAATGTTCTGTATATACCTATGAGGTCCATCTGGTCCAGTGTGTCATTCAAGCTCTTGTTTCTTTGTTGATTTTCTGCTTAGGTGATCTGTCTATTGCTGAGAGTGGAGTATTGAGGTCTCTTACAATAAACGTATTGTTATCAATAGGACTCTTTATTTTGGTTAACTGTTGGCTTATGTAGATGGCTGCTCCCATGTTGGGGGCATAGAAATTTACAATTGTTAGATCTTCTTGTTGGATAGACCCTTTAAGAATGATACACTGTCCTTCTGTGTCTCTAAGTATAGTCTTTAGCTTAAAATCTAATTTGTCTGATATAAGAATTGCTACCCCAGCTTTCTTTTGAGGTCCGCTGGCATGGAAGATGGATCTCCATCCCTTCACTTTCAGTCTGGATGTATCTTTATGTTTAAAATGAGTCTCTTGTAGACAACATATGGATGGGTCCTGTCTTTTTATCCAATCTGCAACCCTGTGCCATTTTATGGGAACATTTAGGCCGTTCACGTTGAGAGTGATTATTGAAAGATATGAATTAATTGTCATCATGTTGCCTGTGAAGACCTTGTTTTTATAGATTGTCTCTGTAGATTTCTGTTGTATATCACTCTTGGGGTCTTTCTCCTTTTATAGAACCCCCCTTAATATTTCTTGCAGGGCTGGCTTAGTGGTCACATATTCCTTCAGTTTCTGCTGGTCTTGGAAGCTCTGCATCTCTCCATCCATTCTAAATGACAGCCTTGCTGGATAAAGTATTCTTGGCTGCATATTCTTCTCTTTTAGTACCCTGAATATGTCTTGCCAGCCCTTTCTGGCTTGCTAGGTCTCTGTGGATAGTATGACGTTATTCTGATGTTCTTCCCTCTGTACGTAAGGAATCTCTTCCCCCTAACTGCCCTTAAGATGGTTTCCTTGGTTCTAAGATTTGTGTTTTACTATTACATGCCGGGGCATTGGCCTGTTTTCCTTGATCTTCGGAGGGGTCTTCTCTGCCTCTAGGATATGAATGTTTGTTTCATTCCCCAGATTAGGGAAGTTCTCAGCTACGATTTGCTCAAATATATCTTCTAGTCCTCTCTCTCTCTCCACCTCCTCAGGGATCCCAATAATTCTGACATTGGAATGTTTCATGGTGTCACTTATTTCTCTGATTCTATTTTCATGGATTTTGAGTTGTTTTTCCCTGGCCTCCTCTTTTTCCTTCTTGCCTATTAATTGGTCTTCTAGATCACTAACTCATTTTTCTGCCTCGCTTACCCTAGCTGTTAGATTATCTAGATTAGATTGGATCTCATTGATAGCATTTTTAAGTTCTGCCAGTTCAGCTTTCATTTCTGCCCTTAGAGACTCTATGTTGCCATTAATCAATTTCTCCATTCTAGCTGTTGTCTTCACAATTGCTACCCTGAATTCTGTCTCCGACATCTTGGTTATATCTCTATCCATTTGTAAATCTGTGGCAGAAGTCACAGCCTCTGAGTCTTTCCTATTTTGGGGGTTCCTCCTCCTAGTCATTCTGTTGAGGGGTGGTTGAGGGAATGTACAGAGTCCAAATTATTGACCACAACCCAAGCAAGATGCACCTGTTTTATGGGACCTTAGGGTTGCCGACCTCTTGTTCTTCTAGCCTGTCTCCCAGGAGGGGCCTGCTGCGCTCTTACTCAGGCAACCCTGTTTGGGTACAGTTGCCTTGCCCTCTGTGGCAGGGGATGGACTCAGTGAAAAACGGTTTTTTGGGGCTTTTGTTCTCTGGCAGCTTTCTCTGGTCTCTTTCTGCATCTCTTCCGAGAGTCAGAGCCCAAGAGATCTTTTCCAATCCTCTGCCTCAGAGCAGAGAGCTCTCAGTCTGTTCTTCAGTGAGCTCTCCAGGCCACACTATCTCTGTTTCTGTCTGTGCTGCTATAAACTGCAGTGTCCTGGGTTGTGCGCCCCTCAGCAGCGCTCCCAGTCCTTGCATCCATGTTGGGGCACATCTCTGCCCTTTGTGCTTCTAAAACCGCCAGCCCCCAGTTCGCATGCATGGCCTCGCTGCTACTGGTCTGTGAGTCTGTGCCTGGGTCCCTAGCATGGGAGGCTATTGCTCACCAGCTGTGTAGGATCCCCACGGCTCGGCTCCCTCCCCCTTCTGTTTATCTTCGGATATGTGCCTGTGGAATCAGAGCTCCCCGTTTCATACCTCCAAACCAGCTGCCTGCAATATTCTGTTTGTAGAGATCCGGATCTATCTTCTTACATCTCAGGCTGATTTTGTGGATGTTCAGAGTGGTCTGGTAGATATCCAGCTCAATTCCGGGGACCAGTTGGAACAGGGTCCCCTACTCCTCCGCCATCTTTTCCTCCTTATCGATAATCAATAATTTTTAATATTTGGTTGGTTAAGGGAGGAAGGTGGAGTCCAACTTGACTTCCAGCCCTCTGACTTAGGAAACTGGATAAATGATGACTAATTCTTTGGATGAAGGAACACAAATAGAAAAGCAAGAGTGAGTTGGCGTGACAGATAATTTTAGTTTGGAAAACACTGAAATACCTGCAACACTTTGAAGTTGATATATCGGGCAAGTAGTTGTATATTCCAGCCTAGTTAGCAAGGGAAAGATTCTGGGCTGAAGGAATAGTTGTCACCCTAGGAAATTGTGTAGAGTGAGAAAAGAATAGCATTAGTGTGAAAGCCTCCTTACAAATGTCCTTGTATCTAAGTGGTAAAAAATTTCTGAAGAAAAGGGAATCTTTTATAGGCATACCTCATCTTATTTGTACTTCATTTTATTGTGCTTCACAGATGAAGGTGAGCAACAGTGAAAATTCTGAAGATAAATTATTAATGGCACCAGAGAGAAATGATGATTTATGATTTTAAATCCCTTCCACAATTTGCAGTACAATATATTTTTAGGAAGGAAGGAGAGATGTTTGGATAGTAATTATACCACTTTTGAACACCTGTTAACTATTAGATATTTTGGTATTCTCTTTAATTAAGTACACATTTACAAAGTTAAAGTCCTAGAACTTTGTCATAGTACCTAATAAAGAAAGGAAGTTTTCTTTATATTGCTGAAAGATATGTGTATATCCAGTTCAATGAGTGTTGCCTATATATTGCATGGAGCAAATGTAATACAGTGCTTGATTATGTGTATCTGATCTTATTTTCTGTCCCCCTTAAATGTTGCCCTATCTTTAAAAAATAAAATGTACCGCTTGGATATGCAGAGAATATATAGCTAGTTTTCTTTCTTTCTTCTTTCTTTCTTTCTTTCTTTCTTTCTTTCTTTCTTTCTTTCTTTCTTTCTTTCAGATTTTATTTATTTATTTGAGAGAGAGAGAATAAGAGAGAGCACATGAGAGGGGGGAGGGTCAGAGGGAGAAGCAGACTCCCCGCCTAGCAGGGAGCCCAATGTGGGACTCGATCCAGGGACTCCAGGATCATGACCTGAGCCGAAGGCAGTCGCTTAACCAACTGAGCCACCCAGGTGCCCCTTTTCTTTCTTATTTTTAAAGTATGTATGTATGTATGTATGTATATATTTATTTATTTCTAAAGATTTATTTATTTAAGAGAAAGAGAGCTCAAGCAAGGGGAGGAGTAGAGGGAAAGGAGACAAGCAGACTCCCACTGAGCAAGGAGCCTGATGTGGGGCTCAGTCTCAGGACTCTGAGATCATGACCTGAGCCAAAATCAAGAGTAGGACGCTTAATGGACTGAGCCACCCAGGCGCCCTTAAAATTTTTATTTAAATTCCAGTTAGTGAACAAGGAGTGTAATATTAGTTTCACATGTAATGTATTTATTTTTAAAATTAACTGACTTCAACTTCTCATAGGCTCTCCTCTCCCTTCTCTCCTATTTAGCTGGGAAATGATGAGTTAAACTTATTAATGCTATCCATTTACTTCCAGTTAAAATGAATGCTGAATCTTACAGATTTTTCTCCTCATTCCATATTCCTGAGGATGACATATAGGTATATTATCATACCTCTTGATTTGCCTGGGACAGTCCTAGTATTTGTCTATTGTTCTGACATAAATTTTAGTAGAACTCCCTTTTACTCTCGGAAAGGTCCCAGTTTGGATAAATGGCCATCCTAAAAATAGGTGTATAGGCATAGGAGCAAGCCAGAGCTGGGGGAGGGGTAAAGTTGGGGCTTTGAGGTTGTCTGGGATCCACAAGGTGTCTCTGGACTTATATTAATTTATGCTGCAGGTTTTAAGACTGGTTCTATACCTGGGCTGGACTCTGCTGAAAAAGTCTTTGGTGAACTTACAGCCTTATTTAGGGCCTGAGATCCTCCATTGCTGATTTTTTTCTGACCTTAGCTTTTATTGCTACCCAAAACTCCTTTGAAGTCTTCCATCAAGATTTTGACTTGATTGCCTTTCTGCAACCTTTGCAGTAGAGTCACCAGCCACAGCAGCCCTATGACAAGTATTTTGGTTCTAATTTGAGCACCTTCTGCATTGCCCTTGGTATTTAGAACCTTGAGAACTCATTCACAATCTACAGGTATTAAGGGGCTCTCAAGGAGGGCTAACTGAGATCTCCTCTCTGACTGAATAGTCCAAACTCTTATTCTGATGTTGAGTTTCCACCCTTTGTGGATGTGTCCACTTAGAGTGAGTGTGGCACATGCCCCCTCTGCTTTTAGCTTTCTCTTCACCTCTTCTAATGTCATCTTCATACCTAGTGCTCCCACCTCCAGATTTAGGGGTTGATGGAGAGAAGTCAGTTCCCACTGTCAAACTGCTTATTTCCCAAGGCTCTGTCCCCTTTTAATTAGCAGTAATCCTCTAGGCTAGAAAGCATGGAGCAGGGATTTATATTTGGTCACATCCTGAGTTTTTTCTATATTCTGTAGCTAATAGTAAAATTCTGTGGTTTTCATCTACATATGTTAAGAGGAACTTGAGGAACATAGCAGGATATTAAATGTGGCTTTCAGGTAGTCTTAAAGTTTGAACAGTGACCTCAGTAGATGAAAACAAAATAAAATGATGGTTACCCCCATTCCCATCAGTGTAGATTTATCTATGTATGATTTGTAAAAGGTGGAGTCAAAACCCAATTCTTCATGCATTTGCCCATCAGCAATCTCCAAGCTGTTTAAGAAAAAGCTAAGAGTGCTCTGAAGGGATGAAATGACCAAAAATATATATATATTTCTTTGATAAGAGTTATTGGTGTTATATGCAAAGAGAGGGTAGGCTTATTCCTTCACCTCAACACAAGAGAAGAAGCTCTAAGAGGACCATTTGAAAAGTTTGACATATGTCCCCTGGAACTTGATTTCTGACTCACACTTGGAAAGTCTAAAGGCAAGAGGGTCTGTTAGCAGTCTGTTAAATGCCTTGGAATGGCAGAATAAAGAGGAACCTAGATGTACTTTCAGAGTTTGGCACAACAAAGATTTGTGCATAATGCCTATAGGTCAGATATACATCCCACAGAAGAGAGTCAGTTATGGATCCTCTTGGAAAGGTTCATGCCCAGTATGACTTCCTGCAAAGGAAAAGGTAAACTCTACTGAAAGAGGCTGAAAGTTCTATCATCAAATGCAAAAGCTGAGGAGATCATAAGTAGCAGCAAGTGAGAGAGCCCCAAGTGTAGGGAAATCTTGTCATTGAACCCTTCAAAATACTTCAGGTTTGAAAGAGTCAGCATTTGGTTATCTGTCAGACCCAGAGGGTATCAATGGCATGTTATAATAGTGTCAGTCAAAATCAAGAAAGACGTTTTATGTCCCTTTCTACAACTCCTTTCCCCTACTCCAATGCCAGAGGAACCCAAAGAGTAGTTCCCAAACAGGGAAGGAAAAAGAACAAGAAATATAGGAGAAACCAACCATGGTTGATTTCCTCACTGCAGGTTTTGAGTCTAATATCTCATTGTGGTTTGATTTGGATTTCCCTGATGCTGACTGATGTGGAGCATTTTTCATGTGTCTGTTGGCCATTTGGATGTCTTCTTTGCAGAAATGTCTGTTCATGTCTTCTGCCCATTTCTTGATTGGATTATTTGTTCTTTGGGTGTTGAGTTTGATAAGTTCTTTATAGATTTTGGATACTAGCCCTTTATCTGTTATGTCATTTGCAAATATCCTCCCATTCTGTTAGTTGTCTTTTGGTTTTGTCAACTATTTCCTTTGCTGTGCAAAAGCTTTTTATCTTGATGAAGCCCCAGTAGTTCATTTTTGCCTTCACTTCCCTTGCCTAAAATTTTTTTTTGCTTACTGAATTCAATTTTTCAATAAACCAGCAATAGGAATTTAGAAAACCATCTTCACACATTTGGTTTTCAACTCCATTGTCTTACTGGGGACTCAGAAATCCCGTTTTGGTGGTCAAAGGCTGAGCTTTGATCCTTTGGTATTCCTCTTGTAATCCTCTCATACACATTTCAGTAGAATTGGGGATGCTGTCATTTGTAAAAGAGAAAAGGATGGGGTGCCTGGGTGGCTCAGCTGGTTAAGCAGTTAAGGTCAGGTCATGATCCCAGTGTCCTGGGACTGAGCCATGCGTTGGGCTCCCTGCTCAGTGGGGAGTCTGCTTCTCCCTCTCCCTCTTCCTCTGCCCCTACCCCCACTTGTGCTCATGTGCTCTCTCTCTCAAATAAATAAGTAAATAAATAAAATCTTTAAAAAGAGAGAGAGAAAAGGATATTAATTTTTTTTAAAGATTTTATTTATTTATTTGAGAGAGAGAATGAGATAGAGCATGAGAGTGGGGAGGGTCAGGGGGAGAAGCAGACTCCCTGCTGAGCAGGGAGCCCGATGTGGGACTTGATCCCAGGACTGCAGGATCATGACCTGAGCCGAAGGCAGTTGCTTAACCAACTGAGCCACCCAGCGCCCAAGGATATTAATTTTTAAAAAGTATTATCTCTCATGTTACTTGAGATCATCACCATGAGAACCCTAGGAAACAAGATTGCCATTCTTTTTGTATAAATGAGGGAACCAAGAATCAAGACAAGTTAAGTAAATTTCCAAGGCCACTCAAGTGTGAGTAGAAGAACTGGGCTTTAACCCTAGGTCTGTCTCATTCTGAACACTCTACTTTGTCCTCTATTTGTATTGTCTCACACTGAAAAATGTATAAATATATTGCCTTTTATTATTAAACTATTTGTTCATATAGATACAGGAACATTTTTTAACCAGTTATATTTTTTCTACAGGATATTTGATATAAATATAAATGTTATTATTGTAAGTATTATTTGAGGATTCTCAAAAGTTACTGAAAGATTGAGAATAATTTAATTATTAATTAATTTGTTCTTATTATAGAGTGATGATGTTAGCAGACCAAAGTATTTCTCCAAAACCAAAGAGTACTTCGCATTCAGAATCAGGTAATAAATAGTGAAACTAATCATTTTCATAATTCTGTATTTCTTTATTTTTGTGACAGTGTAGCATATTTTGAGAAAATTGGTAGCCCGGGAAACTGAGTGCTTTTTAGCTTGGTTGTATTTCAAGAAATGAAGGTATGTGAAGTTAGAATGTGGGTCTTAACTATCCCTATAACACCCTTCATTAATTCACTTCATAAACATTTACTGAGTGTGTACTCTGTATTAGGCATTACTATATATACCAGTGAGGAGTGATATAAAGTCCTTGCCTCCTAAGTTTCAGTCATGAGAAAGGAAGATAATCAATAAACAGATATATTGGAATTATGTGTGATGATTGAAAATAAAAATAACATAGTACCCTTGCATTATAGACACTCTATAATTTAATTTATTATTAGGATAAACTTAGCTAAACATTTCCAACCTTATTAATCCATGCTGTATCTCAGATTGCTATTTTTATTTCCTGAATCAAGTTTTATAGCATCTGTTTTTGGTTAAACTTGAAGAATTGCTGGTTTTGCTCTTAATAGGTATGTTTATATAAACAAAAAAAGGTTTTTTTTTTTTTTTACATAATCTTCACTTTAAGAAATTCTCTTAATGAGTATTTTTTATATGCCAGGATTTAGGAATTCTGGGTATAAAAATGATTAAAATAGTTGCTATTCTTTTTTTTTTTTTTTAGATTTTATTTATTTAGTTGACAGAGAGGGAGAGAGAACACAGACAGAGCAGCAGGCAGAAGGATAGGGAGAGGCAGGCTCTCTGCAGAGAGTCTAATATGGGCTCAATCCCAGGACCCTGGGATCATGACCTGAGCCGAAGGCAGACGCCTAACCAAATGAGCCACCAAGGTGCCCCAGTAGTTGCTGTTCTGAGGGAAATTAATAAAGTGATAAAAACTAAACTTGTAAAAGCACACATCTTTTAAAAGAGTAGCTAGCATCTACTACCCTGGAGGGTGAATATTAGAAGGGGGATTTGTGGGCGCCTGGGTGGCTCAGTTGGTTGAGCGACTGCCTTTGGCTCAGGTCATGATCCTAGAGTCCCGGGATCGAGTCCGCATCGGGCTCCCTGCTCGGCAGGGAGTCTGCTTCTCCCTCTGACCCTCCTCCCTCTCGTGCTCTCTGTCTCTCATTCTCTCTCTCGCAAATAAATAAATAAAATCTTTAAAAAAAAAAAAAAGAAGGGGGATTTGTTTTATAGATCTAAGAGTCAGGGCATTTGTGAACAAGAGAAGAGAGATTATGAAAGGGAAAGTGGTAAGGGTACCAAAAACAATCATGATTTTACTTAGGTCTTGCCCAATAAAAAATTTTGCTTTGGCTGTAGAAAATGTTTTTTATAAGGCCTGATAGTAAGGGAGAATAGTGATTCTGGAATTATGTATGCTTTTGTATTCTTACTTTTATGTGGTTGATTGATTGAAATTTAAAATTAAATCACATCTTGCTCAATGGTATTTTTTACTTCCTTAATTCAATAAATCTATCTTTGTTCCAATTGTAGGTCAGGTTCTTTACTAAATGTTAGAAAATAGTCTAATCATAGAGACAAATAAATAAATAAGAAATTACTTCTCAGGTAATTCTGGCTCCTTTGCAATCTTATCTACCACTATTAGTGGTTAAATGTGGGAGTTCTTCAAGGCTAGTTCCTAGATTTTAATCTTTTTAAAATTTACCCCCTGATATGTATAGGTGTCCTATAAAAAACAGGGTTTCCAAGTTTTCTCTCATTAAAGAATCTCCTCTGAGGCTAAGACCCTTATATGCAGCTACCTTCTAAACATCTCCCCTTGGATGTTTCAGAGACACCTCATCATACCATTCATTAATTCCATTCATTCAAAAATATTTATTAATCACCTACAGTGTGACACAAAGTATTTTAGCTGCTGGGGAACATGACAGAGTCCTTACCCTAAAAGAGCTATGTTATAGTAGAGGAAGAAAGATAATCAACTGTTAAATAAATAAATATACAACAATGTCAGGAATAAGAGTATTGAAGGAAAATAAAGCGGGTAAAAACGGTGTGACTAGGAATGCTATTTTAGACAAGGTAATTGGATAGGCCTCTCTGAGGAGATTACATTTGTATAGAGCTTGAATGAAGTGAGAGAGTGGGTCATATGAAAATCTGTGACAGAGCATGCTGCGCAAAGGGAACAACAAGAGAAAAGACCAGGAGATGGAAATGAGCTCTGCATGTTTGAAGAATAGAAAAGAGGTTAGAGGGGCGCCTGGGTGGCTCAGTCGTTAAGCGTCTGCCTTCGGCTCAGGTCGTGATCTCAGGGTCCCGGGATCGAGCCCCACATTGGGCTCCCTGCTCCGCGGGAAGCCTGCTTCTCCCTCTCCCACTCCCCCTGCTTGTGTTCCCTCTCTCACTGCCTCTCTCTGTCAAATAAATAAATAAAATCTTTAAAAAAAAAAAAAAAGAAAAGAAAAGAAAAGAGGTTAGAATGACTGGAGCAAAATGAGTAAAAAAAAAAAAAAAGAATGACTTCAGTTGTGTTCAGGGGGTAATCAAATGGTATAATGTAGAGTCTCCTATGCCATCATAAGAAGTAGGGGTTTTATTCTAAATGTGCCAAGAAACACATCTTAGAGCAAAGGGTTGACATGATTAGATACATATTTTGAATTATCACTCTGACTACCATGTGGAGAATAGACTAAGATGGCAAGGGAAAGCAAAGAGCACCTGTTAAACTACTGTGGTGGTCAGATAGTGGTATATGAGATTAAAGTGGGAGCAGTGGTCTGATTTGAAATATATTTTAAAACAGATGTGCCAGGATTTTCTGATGAGGCTGGATGTTGCATAAGAGAGAAAAATAGAAGTCAAGGATGAGTCTAAAATTATTGGTTTAAGCAAGTGGACGAATGATGGTATCATTTCTTGAGATGGGAATACTGGAGGACAGAGCAAGTTGGAAGACTAAGAGAATTTGGTTTCAGCATTAAATTTGATCTGTCTAGGGGCACCTGGGTGGCTCAGTCGTTAAGCGTCTGCCTTCAGCTTAGGTCATGATCCCAGGATCCTGGGATCGAGCCCTGCTTCGGGTTCCCTGCTCAGCGGGAAGCCTGCTTCTCCCTCTCCCACTCCCCCTGCTTGTGTTCTCTCTCTCGCTGTCTCTCTCTCTCTGTCAAATAAATAAATAAAAGCTTAAAAGAAATTTGATTTGTCTACTCATGTACTTAATGTTTCATGAAATAATGCAGACACAAACATGTATGTATTGTATAATTCTGTATATATGAAGTTCAAGAACAGGCAAGAGTGTTTTAGGTAGTAGAAGTAAAAATAGTGGTAATCTTTGGAATGGGAGTCCTGACTGGGAAAGAACATATAGGAAACTTCTGGGTTGTTGGAAATATTTTATGTCTTGATTTGGGTGGTGACTATATAGGTGAATACATATACATTTAAGATTTGTGCCCATTACTGTGTATGTGGAGTGCTTCAATAAAATATTAAAACATTGAAAGACTTACTAGCCTTCAAATAGAGATGTCATTAAAGCAGTTTGTGACACAGGAGTCTGGAGTTTAGGGCAGAGACGAGCTGTAAATAAATATCTAGAGTCAAGAATATAGATGAGATCACCTAGGAAGTGGAATAGAAAACAAAGATGCAAAAAGAATGTAAATGGAACACTCCAACATTTAGAAGTAACTGTAACATAAGTTACCTAGAGATTAAATAAAGCAAGCATTGAGAACTGAGAATTGTCACGACCAAGACCTAACCTGGTCTTCTACCAGTGTCCTCCATCTTAGTTAGCAAATGTAGCTTAGCATACCAGAAGCATGGGATCATCCTTGACACCTTCCTGTTTGTCACTTCCTTCGCTTAATCTATTACCAAATCTTGGTACCAATTTCATTTCTTACTAAACTCTCAAATCTACTACTTCCTTCTACCTCAGGAGATGAAGATAAGTGGAGTGAGTAGTCTCAAGGGTTGTCAAATTTAGCAAATAAAGATACAGAATGGTCAGTTAAATTTGAATTCAGATAAACAGCGAAAAAATTTTAATATAATTATGTCATAAATATTGCATATGCTTGTACTATTACACAGCAAACACACTAAAAAATTATTTGTTTATCTGAAATTCAAATTTAAGTAGGTATCCTGTATTATATCTAGAAACCTTTTAGCCTTTGCAGTGAGGCTGGGAATATAGAAGTATATAGGCAGAGCTCATAAAAACCAGGATTTTGTATGCTGAGTTAAGAAGCTTGAGTTTTAACTTGAATACAGTGGAAAACCTTGGAAGAGTTTTAAGCAGATGATATTAAACTTGTGTTTTAGATATATTATGTGGGCAGTGGACTGCAGATGGAGCTGAATTGAAAAGCTATTGAAATAATTCAAAGGGAAATCTCGTGTTGACTTAAAACAAGGTACTAGTGTTAAGAATAAAGAAAAGCCAAATTTGCAATACTTATAGTAGTAACATTGCCACATAGCAGACTAGATATTTGTTGCCTTGGATTGAGCCTGGAGAGTGAAAAAAAGAGGAGTCAGGACTGAAGAGGAGTCATAAAAGGGGCCAGAGGGAAAATGTTCATGTTTGTTGTACTGATGTCCAGTAAGGTAGGACAGGAAAGGTTTCTGTTCATAAAGGTAGGACCTGAAACTAGATTGCTGTGGGCTTGGGAGTAAACAGGAGGAGAGGAAGTTATGTTAGTATATGTGGACAGCTCTTTGAAGAAACATGCCTATGGAGAAAACGAAAGAAAAGATGTAGCAGGAAGGAGTATGGGGTACAGATAAAGTTTTTGGTAAGATGAAAGAGTCCTGTATATTTTAAATGCTAATAGAAAATTTGCAGTAAAAAGAGAGAGCCTGAAAATACAGGAGAGTGAAAATGGAAGGATAATTAATGAAGAATTTTAATCACATGCAACCTTCTGTACTAAATGAAAAGTATTTTACTTAGAGCTTATTTACTCATGTGAAACCTAGAGCTCTTAAAATAAAACTCTATCTGCAGTAAGTCAGGTTATTTAACATATGTTAAGCTTTTCTTTTAAAACTATTTCAAAGACAGCCCTTAAAATTAGGGTTTTTTTTTTTTTCCAAATTTGAATTCTACTTTCTGTACTTACAGTTAATGAGATGTTAAATAATTAAAATATTGAAGCATCTTTTTCTTTACAGATAATACAACTTGTGAAGTTTTACTTGCTGAGAAAACTTACCCTTCAGCCCCTGAAAAAACAAAGAAAAAAGCAAGTGTTGAAGCAGAAAAACTATATAAATCATAAATTTCATTAATATAGAACATATTCTTAACCAACAGTTTTATAGGAATTACTTTTCAGCTATTTAAGTAAATAATTTCAAACAGTTTTTAAACTTAGTAATTAATTACATTACTGTTATATGAATATATACTCTATATAAGTTTAATGAAAGAGAATTAAAGTTTACAGTTTTTCCAAATTCCTTTTGGATAATTGGATGTCTATTAAAAATTAATTTAAGGTAAAAATAAGACATTTGCTGTGTAGCCAGAGCAGTGATTTCTGCTGAGGAGTATTTGTGAATTAGTACATTAGGCCCAGAATCTAGAGGTCTTTGGGGAGAAATTTGAGGTTTATTTTGTATGTAACAGGAGCCACTCTTTGAGTGACTATTCAATGGTAAGCATTATTCTAAGCACTTTTTACAAATTATATCTTTTCCTTATAGCATTCCTACCAGGTGAGTTTTTTGTTTGTTTTGTTTTGTTTTCACCTATTTTATAGCTAAGAAAAATGAGGTTTAGATATTAATTAGTGTGTTTGGGGAGTTTGTGGCAGGTCTTTCTGGATCTTACATCTGTATTCTTTCCACTACACTTTACTGTCATTGTATACATTGGGCAAAAAAAAAAATTGAAAAAGGGCAAGAGTCTCAATAGGAAGATTCCTTAGTATGAAGTTATAGATATTGTAGGTGCAAGATTGTGGTGGCCTTGACAAGGATACTTTGTAGGAGAGATGGGAAATATGCATGGATTCAAGATAATTTTGCCTGTAGAGTTCTTGAATTGGAGATAGAAGATGAAGGAGTGAGGTGTCAAAAAAGACTTCTAGGTTTTTGTCTTAAGCAGTTTTGGTGGCTAAAGGTGCTATTTAGTGTGATAGGAGAGGCAGGAGGTCTGAGCGTACATGAAAATGAAAAATTTGTAAGGACCATTGGCTATAAATCTACAGTTTAGGAAAGCAGAAGATAAGTATACAGTGTTTTGGATATTTTTAAGTTTATAGAAATAGATAAAGCACCTGAGAAAGAATGAGTTTCTACAGAGTGAGGGAAAGAAAAGGGTCCAGGATCATTCCTTGGAATACTCTACAGTCAGGTAGAAAAGAGTGGACAGAGAAAAGGAGGAAAATGAACAGAATATGGTATCATAGAAGCCAAGAGACAAGAATATTTACTCCTAAAAGGGGGAGTGGTTAACAATCTTGAATGTTGCTTGGAATCCCGTTATAAAGAACTTTGCAAAATTGGAGGACTTCCAGTTTCTGGCTAGCACGTAAGGAACTTAGAAGTCACCACTCTGGCCTAACAAGTAAAAGCCTGAACAAAGGGGCGCCTGGGTGGTGCAGTCAGTTGAGTGTCCAACTTTTTGTTTTTGCTTGGGTGGTAATCTTGGGATCATGGGATTGGGCCCTGAGTTGGGCTCTGGGCTCTGTGCAGGGTCTGCTTGAGACTCTCTCTCCCTCTCCTCCCCCCCCCACCCCGTGCTCTCTCTCTCTCTAAAACAAATGAATAAATCTTTAAAAAAAAAGAAAACCTGAACAAAGTTAAAAATCAACAAGTCTTTTTAGATATGTCAGATAAATAATATCATAGGCCAAAGTGCTGCACTAATATTTGGAAAGATAGACAGGTGGATACAGAAAATCATGACTTATCAGAGCAAAAACACTTGAACAGAAATCTCCCAGAGAACCAGTACTGGGATGGAAAAACCAGAGCTGGTGTGATTGATGAATTGCTAGAGGCTCAGTGAGAACAATGCTGAGAGTTAAAAACTCAAGAGGGACACAGTCATCAGGGGGCCTCGACACTTTTTTGAGTTTTATCTTTAGGAAGGACCTCTATCAGATCCTCACAGTCAATATCTGAGAAAAATCCCCTCATGCTTTTGGTAATGGGAAGAGGAAAAGAACCATCTTGAAATATACTAGAGTATTCTGTTCTTTACAAAACCTTCCCTCAGAAGAATATATGTTACCAGCGCCTAACTTGGGGTTTTAGTAGAGCCTGACCTACCTTGGGGAAGGGGAATACCCAACTTCAGCCGGGTCTGCTTTTTCAAATGAGGAAAGGAAAATACTCCAATTCCAGCTCTCTCTAGCCTTCCACACAGAGGAATGGAAATATCCAGATACAGCTCTCTCTACCTGTCCTGTCCCACCTAGGGAGGTGTGGGGATTAAGAAATATTGGTGAATTTTACCCTCCAGGGGTAAAGGCTCAACAAAAAAGACCTAATCATAGCACTATGACTTAAACCTTGCCACTACATTACTAAAGGCCTATCCACCACAGTTCCCATTACCCAGTATATCCTGTCTACCTTTTAGCAAAAAATTACAAGGCTTATTAAAAGGCAAACAAAACGGGGCGCCTGGGTGGCTCAGTCGTTAAGCGTCTGCCTTCGGCTCAGGTCATGATCCCAGGGTCTTGGGATCGAGCCCCGCATCGGGCTCCCTGCTCAGCGGGAAGCCTGCTTCTCCCTCTCCCACTCCCCCTGCTTGTGTTCCCTCTCTCGCTGTGTCTCTCTCTGTCAAATAAATAAATAAAATCTTTAAAAATAAAAAAATAAAATAAAAAAACAAAATAAAAGGCAAACAAAACAAAACAAAACAACACAATTTGAAGAGACTGAATAGACATCAGGACCAGAGTCAGATATGGCAGTAGTATTAGAATGATCAGACCAGAATTTTAAATAACTATGATTAATATGCCCAGGGCGTTATAGGAAAAAAGAGACAGCATGAAAGAACAGATGAATAATATAAACAGAATGATGGAAATTCTAAGAAAGATCAAAAAAGAAATGCTAGAAATAAAAAATACTATAGCAAGAACGAAGAATGCTTTTGATGGACTCATTAGTAGACTGGACATAGTGAAGAAAGAATGCCTGAGTTTGAGGATATGGCAGTAGAAGCTTCCAAAACCGAAAAAAAAAAAAGAGAAAAAAGACTGAAAAAAAGAACAGAATATTCAAGAACTGTGGGACAACTACAAAAGGTGTGACATACACATAATTGGGATTCCAGAAAGAGAAGATACAGAGAAAGGCACAGAAACAATATATGAAGCAATAGTGACTGATAATTTCCCAAAATTAATGTCAGATACCAAATCATAGATTCAGGAAGTTCAAAGAACACCAAGCAAGATAAATGCCCTCAAAACTACACCTAGATTTATCATATTCAAACATCTTGAAAGAAAGAAAAAAATATTGAAAGAAGCCAGAGGGAAAAAACACCTTGCATATAGAAGAGCAAAGAAGCTCAAAAGAACAAAGAACAAAGAATTACAGATCTCTCCTTAGAAACTATCATGCAAAAAAGAGTGAAGTGAAATATTTAAAGTCCTGAGAGAAAAAACCCACCAACCTAGAATTCTATGCCTCATGAAGCTACGTTTCAAAAATGAAGGAGAATTTTTTTTTTTTTTTAAAGTTTTTTTATTTATTTATTTGAGAGAGAGAGAGAACACCTGAGAGGGGATAGGGTCAGAGGACGAAGCAGACTCCCTGCCGAGCAGGAAGCCTGATGCGGGACTCGATCCAGGGACTCCAGGATCATGACCTGAGCCGAAGGCAGTCGCTTAACCAACTGAGCCACCCAGGCACCCTCAAAAATGAAGGAGAATTAAAGACTTTCTCAGACAAAGAAAAATTATAATTTGTTGCCAGTAGGCCTACCTTGTAAGAAATATTAAAGGAAGTTCTTCAGGGAAAAGGAAAATAATGTAGCAGTATAGTTTTAACTATCTTAATAAATGTAACATTATGGTGCAGTATGTAAAATAAGGGAGATTGTATATGTAGGGTCAAGGGCTATATGGGAACTCTGTATATTCTGCTCAGTTTTGCTGTGAACCTCAAACTTGTCTCTAAAAAATTGTTAATTTTTAAAAAGTCAGTTGCATTCAGAATCAAGAAGGAAACCGATGACTTTAGCAAGAATAATTTTAGGGGACTGATGAGAGGCAAGCCAGATTGGAATAGGTTGAAAAGAAGGAAATATAAAAAGAAGTAAATTGGGTCACCAACGACATGAAACATATGTAGGGGTGAGGAGTAAACGTGTAGAACATTTTTATGCAGTTGCCCGTTATAACTATTTTGAAAGCCCTATGGCAATCCAGGCACAAGTCTTTAAGAGACACACAAATGGTAAAGAGAAAAAAATCAAAACATACCCCTATAAAAAATAGAATCGTCAATTCACAAAGAAAGAGAGCAAGAGAGGAAGATAAGAACAAAGGAAGTACAGAACAATCAGAAAGCAATTAACAAAATGATGATAGTCCTTACTATCAATAAGTTCTTACCTATCAAGAATTACTTTAAATGTAAATGATTTAAATTCGCCATTTAAAAGACATGAAGTGGGGAAATAAAAAAAATAGCCCAACTATATGCTGCCTAGAAGAGATTCACTTAAGCTTCTTTCTTTCTTTCTTTCTTTCTTTCTTTCTTTCTTTCTTTCTTTCTTTCTTTCTTTCTTTCTTTCTTTCTTT